>NW_027632389.1:7596886-7678082 GCF_902686455.1 Sciurus vulgaris
TTATAAATAAGTTATTTGACTATTTTCTTAAGCTTATTAAGTATTTCGATATTCATTTGAATAAACTGACTGCTTTAACTTTTAGGTGTTTCTTCTATTCCAATATTGCTTTTAGTTATTGATTTGTATGAAGATTAAATATTATCAATATGAGCTTTGTGCAGAAAATATAGTATAATTATCTGGCACTGTATGCCTTCTTACCTACTGCATTGTTGGCATTATTTTGAGAAAGAGTGGTTCTGGTTTTAAGAAAATCCCACACGCCATTTTTCTTTAACATTTTCTACAAATCATTTATGAAACATTTTCAAATTCAAAGTCATAAAATATATTATGTTACTTTCATATTAGTTTCTAAAATCAATATCAGAGTATTTTTCTGGTATATGACAGGTATAGTAATATTTTTTTTAAATATGGACATCCATATGGAAAATATTAGCCCCTACAAAAAATGCAGAATGATGAACTTGTCAGAAAATTTATGCATATATTTGTGTATATATATATTTGTACATGTATGAGTGTGTGTGTGTGTATTCTAAAATTTTTCTGTTCATTAAGTTTGAGAGAGAAAAAGAGAGAGACATTATTCCTCATTCTTGAAACTCTGGTTTAGTCTTTCTTGCTCTTCAGATCAATATCTGTTTATTTATTTTATAGGGGTGATCCCTCATCTGAACTCTCATCTTTGTCTCCAAAGTTCAGGGAGATTTTAGGAAAATTTACTCTGTCTTCAGGTGTGTTTCCTTCTTAGTTGCCTCTCGCTTGATTTTATAATTTTGCAGATGATTCAAAGGAAAAGCAAGCTCTTAGTCTGTCTCAGAATTCTGTTCATCCATTTTCATTCCTGAAGACACTAGTTTAACCTCTTCATTCTCTTAAGACAACCACATTTCTGATGGCTTTTCTGAACCTACCAGAGGATTTATTTCAAAGCCTGGATTTGCCAATATTTTCTGTCTACCACATTTCCTTATTCCTAAGTAGCAGTAAATTCGTAGCTGAGCCTTGTGAAGCTTACAACTGTGTGAGTTATATGCATCTCCCATACAGATTACATCTACCCTATTGTATGTATAAATGAATGCCTTTTTATAAACTAACTGTTCTAGTCACTCCTGGTTGACTGCTTAGTCTAATCCAAACTATGGTAACATACTTTTGGGAGAAATTGAAAGCAACAAAATTTACATTTTAAAATGCAATAGTGAAAATACAATGCTTTAATCTTTTATTAAGTATTCACAGTGCATTAAGAAGAAATTTTAAAACTCAGTTACAAAGGAAGATTTAAATTTATATGTCTACAGAATGTATTTAGGTATCATTATTCTTGGGAAAGGATATTCAATAAGGTCAAGATTTCAAATCACCATAAATTATCAAAATAATTTCAATTATTTCCAATTTGTTGGTGATTAGATTTGAAAAAGAAAGTTATCTCAATACTATTGGAAGAATGAACATAAGAAACTACACAGGAAATAATTTTAAAAGATATTTTATATTGAAAAACTAGCCCTGTTATTTATTAAAATACATCCATTATTGCAGTAGTGTGATGGCAGACATGACATCAACAGAATGAACTTGAATACATGACTGCTATTTACACACAAATTACACAATAATTTTTTCAAGTTGGATATTTCAGTTAATAGAAGTGATTAAGTATTATAAAATGTAATAAATATCAAATCTTAAATATACACTATACTTTGCTTCAGACATGAACTGAAATTATACATAGATAAAATAAGAAAAAAGATTCTAAGTACTGTAGAAAAGGAAAACATCTCATTTATTGGTAAAATTGACACAGTTTAGGCTTCTAGTTTAGTACTCAAAAAGTAGAAATTTTTATGGACAATATATTTTGAGTAATAAAAAGGTTAAAATATTGCATGATGAGGAACCAAATTGAAAAATATATGAATGATCCAAATACTAAAAAGAATGCAGAGTAATAGTAATCTTTAAAAAGATCTTACATATTTTTTAGTGAAAAGAAAGAAAGACATGACAAGGCCTCAAGATCTAAACTTAGCTAAATTTGAGGCTGTACAAAAGCAGAAAGTGAAGGCTAATGAAGAATTTTATTGAAATTCTACCAACATACACACACACCCACACACACACAAAGAGAAAGACTGTACAAAAAATGTGGAAGGATCATTCATTCTAATCCCTTCATGAAATTTCTTTACAATTATTGACTACAAAGAAAATCAAAATGAAACTTTAGAGGTAGGTAAAAACTCTCAATTTCAGTACCGTGTGGAATAATTGACCTCATAACAATAGAGAAGTAGACTCATGCCACACTATAAGAACTATGCCAAAGAGGTTATATGTAGATAATTCCACCTTAAAAAAGCAGATGCATATATTTCTCAAGTCTCCTTGGAATATTTCTTATGCTGGAGAATGTGTTGCATCAACAAACAAGCCTCAATAAATTTAAAGGAATCTAAATAATACAATTTTAGTATCTAAAAAGAATAAGATCCATCAAATGAATAGTACTGATATTAAAATATGTCAAATCCTACCACACATTTTAAAATAACCAATGGTTTAAAAACAATTCATATCATCAATTAAACATTTTAAGATGAATGAAACAAAGACAAAACCTAAGAGCACATACAATTTATGGCGTGAGGTTTAAAATGAATTCAGTGCTCATTTTATCAAATCAATATCAAATCAATAACCTAAACTTCCACCATAAGAAATAGGTGAAAGGAATAAAGCATGCAGAATCTAGGAGAAAAAGAACTTTGAGAACAAAAATAAATATTACAAAAGTATAAAGAGAAAATCAAATAAAACTTGGTTTGTTGAAGAAAAGTTCAAACCTTTAACAAGAATGATTTTTGAAAAACAATACACTAAACTACTAAAATCAGGAGAGATTGTCACTACAGAATTTGTTAATAAAAATTTTAAGAAAAGGAATACTCTGAAAAATATTTCTAACAGTATTAAATAAGATGAAAGGGACAAAATTCCTAGTAAGATACACTTATTGAAAAGGTAGAAATAGGACAGACAAGACATAAAAACACAGAGGATGGACTGATAGCTTAAAATATTTTCTCAAGCCCATGTCCCAACTATCTTACTGGTGAATAAACGATCATAAAATAGAATTAGTACTTTACAAAATCTTCAATGAAAAAATTAATGAAGCTTAATGTGTCCCAAATCAGTATAAGGTAGTAACACCTTAATGCCAAAATCAAAGACATCCCAAGAAAACTAAAAATACAGATAATTGTTCTTAAAAATTTGACAAAATGTCTAAAAATATACTAAACACAATATGCAACAAAATGCTTAGAATTGAAGATAAAATGGAATTTATCATAGGAAAGACAGATTATTTTCACATTGAACAATCAATACAGTAACTTATTCTACAGATTGAATTGTTTCCCCCAATAATCCTGAATGTAAGTGGATATAAAAATTATAGGGCATAATTTAGATTATATCAGGATATAGGGTTTCTAGGGCATAATTTATATGAGAGGTTTTAAGTATGGGTCTAATTAAAAAGATTGGCAATTTCTTAAGAAATTTTCTAGAATTCTTCTTAATATTTGAATGTTTATGCCGAGAAAGGATCACCTGAGACATAATGAAAGAGTGTCAGTATAAAACTCAACAAGGGAGTCCTCACCAGACAATAAACCTGATGGTGCTTTGGCCTTTGACCTTTCATCCTCCAGAACTATAAAAATAAATTTCTGTTGCCTTCAACACGTGATCTAAGGCATTTGTTATTGCAACCCAAGATGACAAAGAAATCATATTGATAGAATTAAGGGTAAATAAACATCACAAAAATAGATACAGAAAAACAAATTCATGTAAAGACAAAACCAAACACTTTCCAACAAATTTTTCATTTCATATTTGCAAACAGATTTTCCAGAAAGTGAAGTTGTATATCAAGTCCCACAGTCCTTGGGGGTATCACCAGAGAAAGATTTATCCCTGCATTTGGAATCAAGAAAAGGTTTGTGGATGAACTCTGACCAGTCAATTCTCCTCAGTGATCCATGGTGGCCTGAAGTGGGAGGATAGGCAAGGACATCTGGGACATAGTATATGCTAAAATTGTTATTATATAAGAAGACTGTTGGAGTAATTCAAACCTGAATTCCAAGCCATTCCAACCACAATCAATTCATTTTGTTCCCATTGGACCTCCTCCTCCTTGACATTCTCTTTTAACCATACTAATGAGAATGTAAATTCCCAAAATCAAGGAGCCAGAAGAGGTACTGAATCTCACCTGTCATCTCAGGGATGGGGGAGACTAAGTCAGGAGGTTCTCCAGTACAAAGCCAGAATCCCTAAATTTCAGAGGGGATAAGCAACTTAGTGAGACCTTTTCTGTAAATACAAATACACAAAGGGAAGCGGTGATAGCTCAGTGGATATGTGACCCTAGGCCAAACATCTGCTGGTAGATTAAAAAAAATAAAAAGCCTCATCTAATTTAGAAACTTCCTGAGGTCCTGATTACTGCACTCCCCTCAGCAATCCTTGCACTAAGATTAGCTTCCAGAAATTCACTTCCATTGAGCATTCCATCATTAACTTCCATCCAAAATCTTGCTACACTGGTTTTGCTCCTTCTCAAAGAAATGCCTAAGTTTATAAACAATGATCCTGTGAAATGACAGCAAATAAAGAGACAACTATATATTCAAAGTAGAACAGGTTGGCATCCAGCTAGTTGAGATTGAAGGGCGTGGAGATTCCAGACTACTTCAGGAGAGTACACTTGGTTTTTCTCCCCAGGGTTCTTTCTAGGTCTTGGGAGTCATGGGTCCCGATAAGTGTGTGCGAATCCTTGGTGATGTCACAGAGAGGCAGACTGACAGCAGTATGGTGTCACGGTGTCCATGGAAACCACAGATGTTTTTGGTCCTGGCCCTCTCTGACAAACACTGTGCAAGTGCCAGCTCAACTGTGATGTTAGGAGGGAAGAACGTGGTAGACAACCCCAGGGACCTTGTGTTTTCAAGAAATGCGATCCTGACTTATTCACCCACTGAAAGGAGAGTGAGGGTGTGTTGGACACATGGCCCATCTGGCCTATGAGAGGTCCAGTTCCTTCCTGATCAGGGGAACCCCCTGAAAACTGACAGCCCGCACTACCCTCCAGGACTGCTAGGTGGCACTGCCATTGTTCCTTAGCACCAGGCAAACTGGCAGCCTGGTGAACCTGGTTCTGAGGCAGGCTGTTGGTCCCCACCTGGTCTAGTGGCCAGGGAAGCCACAGGAGCATGTCTAATTGCTCAGTCAAGGAGAAACCAGTAAGATACTGGACAAAGCGGCTTTGACCTTGCACACAGCTCCTCCAAGCCTGGGCTCACCCACTATAATGCTCAATCAGGAAACTGGCCTAGGGCCCTCAGTCACTCAGAGTGCTGGCTATTGACAGCTTCAGATATAGGACTGGGGTGCCTCCAATGCAACTCGCTGGCTTAGGTGATGATTGAGTTGAGGAAACCACGCAAATTCTTGTGGGGTGCTTCTCCTTTCCTACAGTGCTCAAACAGGTGACAACTGAAACCTGTGATGTTGGACTTCTATTCTAGGTGGAGGTGGGTGACTTCTGTGCTCCCTAGTGAGGAAAGAAGTGAATGACTCAGTCATTTAGCATGTGTCATGGAGGTCAGGAGGCAGCTAGCCAGCAAGCAGAGCTGTTCTGTTTACACTCCACATCCAAAGTCCCACTATATTTTCTGCTACCCTACAATTAGACCACCCCCAGAAATTTTCTTGGCCTGAGTTTCCAAGGTACCCTTCAACTTACCTTTAAATTTACAAATATCTGGAAAATCTGCCTTGAAATAAAGGTTCATCCTCTTGAAGTGACTCGTGCCTCTCAGACACAATGCTCTCTGTGACAATGCCCAGGGTTTTTATAGCAGGTCCTGGGGGATGCAGACTGCAGGTGAGTATCACACCCTGCCACAAAGATGCTCCAAGAAAGTAAATGTGATGGATAAAACAAGTGCCTGGGGCAATACAAGATGGCGGACTAGACGGTGACTGCATCTCCTGTCGCTCCAGAACCCAGGACTCAAGAAAGGGAGGCATTGAGAGACTCAGACTAAAATAGAGTGATGGAGTGAGTCTCCCCCACCAGGTGAAGCTTGGCTTGGACAGCAGGCCCGGATAGGGGTGGCTTATCAGGGCAGGGCAGGACAGCTAGAGTCTATTCCAGGTAGTGCTGCTCCCTCCACTGGTCGGTTCCTCCCACACAGCCAGCTTCTCAGAGCAGGCCACACAGTGAGAGCCTTTCTGCACAGAACCAGCTCCAAGTCTGGTTCCCGCAGGCAGCTTCAGGGACCAGGACAGGGCACCCAGGGATGTCCCCAAGCAGCCCTACTCCCTCCAGCAGGAGGTTCCTTTTGAGGCTAGCTTCTCGGAGCAGAAGGCCCAGTGAGAGCATTTTTACACAGAACCAACCACAAGTCCTGGAGCCAGCAGAGAGATCCAACCTGCAGGCAGCCTCTGGGACCAGGGCAGGGCAGCCAGAGACTTCTCCAGGTGGCCCTGCCCCCTCCAGCCTCAGGCTCTTTCCAGGGGCTGATCCAAGATGGCAGACTAGAGTGTGACTGCATCTACTGTTGCTTCAGAACCCAGGATTCAAGAAGGGGAGACATTAAGAGACTCAGACTAAAATAGATCCACAGGGTGAGTCTCCCCCACCAGGTGAAGCTCAGCATGGGTGGCAGGCCTGGATAGGAGCGGCTTATCAGAGCAGGGCAGTGTAGCTAGAGTCTTCCCCATGTAGCCCTGCTCCCTCCAGCTGTGGGCTCCTCCCACACAACCAGCTTCTCAGAACAGACCCTTCAGTGAGAGACTTTCTGCACAGAACCAGCTCCAAGTACCAGAGCCAGCAGCAAGCTCCGGCCCACAGGCAGCTTCAGTGACAAGGACAGGGCAGCGAAGGACTTCCCCAAACAGCTCTGCCCCTGCAGCGGCAGGCTTCTATCACCGGCAGCTTCTTGGAGCAGACTGCATAGTGAAAGCCTTTCCACACAGAGCGAGCTCCAAGCCCTGGAAACAGTAGCGGGCTAGGGGCAGCTTTCTTCAGAAGCACTGCATTATTAAGTTCCTCCAAGAATTCAGGCTACTGATGGCTGGAAGGTGATACACTGGAAATCTACAGGGACACTATAAGCCAATAGAGGAAATCTGCAATATCTCAGAGTCCCACTGATATCTGAACCAATATGAGAAAACAAGGGAAGAAAATGTCCCAATCAAACCTAGATACTATATCAATAAAACCCAATGACAGCACAGCAGAAGAAATGTCAGAAAGGGAGTTCAGAATGTACAAAATTAAAACAATCATGGAAGTAAACGAGGAGATGAAAGAGCAAATGCAGGCATTAAATGATCACACCAATCAACAGTTAAAAGAGCCAATACGGGAGGCGAGAGATCATTTCAATAAAGAGTTAGAGATACTGAAAAATAAAAACAAACAGAAATCCTCGAAATGAAGGAAACAAAAAACCAAGTTAAAAACGCCATAGAAAGCATAACCAATAGGATAGAAAAACTGGAAGACAGAATCTCAGATATAGAAGAAAAAATATTTAATCTTGAAAACAAAGTTGAACAAACAGAGAAGATGTTAAGAAATCATGAACAGAATCTACAAGAATTAGGGAATATCATGAAAAGACCAAATTAATAATTATTGGGATTGAGGAAGGCTTAGAGAAACAAACCAAAGGAATGAACAATCTATTCAATGAAATAATATCAGAAAATTTCCCAAATCTGAAAAATGAAATGAAAAACCAAGTACAAGAGACTTATAGGACTCCAAATGTACAAAATTACAACAGACCCACACTAAGGCACATTATTATAAAAATACCTACCATACAAAATAAAGACAGAATTTTAAAGGCTCTGAGAGAAAAGAATCAAATTTCATTCAGGGGGAAACCAATAAGAATATCAGCAGATTTTCCAATCCAGACCCTAAAAGCTAGAAGGGCCTGGAACAACATTTACCAAGCCTGGAAAGAAAATGGATGCCAACCAAGAATCTTATACCCAGCAAAACTTACTTTCAGTTTTCACAAAGAAATAAGATCCTTCCATGAAAAACAAAAGCTAAAGGAATTTACAAAAAGAAAACCGGCATTACAGAGCATTCTCAGCAAAATATTCCATGAGGAAGAGATGAAAATCAACGATGCAAATCAGGAACGGGAGGAACTAGCCGAAAGAAATAGCCAAATAAAGGAGAAACCAAATGATGTCAAAAAACAAAAATGAGTCAAATGACTGGGAATACAAATCATATCACAATAATAAACATGAATGTTAATGGCCTGAACTCATCAATCAAAAGACATAGACTGCCATATTGGATTAAAAAGAAAAATCCAACAATATGCTGCCTGCAAGAGACTCATCTCACAGAAAGAGATACCCATAGACTAAAGGTGAAAGGATGGGAAAAAACATACCATGAACGTGGACACAGCACAAAAGCTGGAGTATCCATCCTCATTTCAGATAATGTGGTCTTCAAGCCAAAAGTAGTCAGAAGGGATAGAGACGGACATTACATACTGCTTAAGGGAAGCATAAATCAGCAAGACATAACAATCATAAATATCTATGCCATGAACATTGGCTCATCCATGTTCATCAAACAAATTTTTCTCAATTCCAGAAATCAAATAGACCACAACACAATAATACTAGGCAATTTTAACACACCTCTCTCACCGCTGGATAGATCTTCCAAACAAAAATTGAATAAAGAAACCATAGATCTCAATAACACAATCAACAATTTAGACTTAAACGCCATATATAGAATATACCATTCAACAAAGAATGAACACACTTTCTTCTCAGCAGCACATGGATCCTTCTCTAAAATAGACCATATTTTATGCAACAAAGCTACTGTTAGCAAATACAAGAAGATATACTACCTTTTACTCTATCAGATCATAATGGATTGAAATTAGAAATAAATGACAGAATAAAAAACAGAAACTTCTCCAATACCTGGAGATTAACGAATACACTATTATATGATGAATGGATAACAGAAGACATCAGGAGGGAAATAAAAAATTCTTAGAAGTAAACAAGAACAAAGACACATCATATCAAAATCTCTGGGACACTGTGAAAGCAGCAATTAGAGGAATATTTATTTCAAGGGGCGCATTCAACAAAAGAAGTAGAAATCAACAAATGAACGACTTAACACTACAGCTCAAAGCCCTAGAAAAAGAAGAGCAGACCAACACCAAAAGTAGTAGAAGATAGGAAATTGTTAAAATCAGAGATGAAATCAACGAAATTGAAACAAAAGAAACAATCAGAAAAATAAAACAAATAAATAGTTGGTTCTTTGAAAAAATAAACAAAATTGATCAACCCTTAGCCACACTAACAAACAGAAAGAGGGAGAAAATTCAAATTACTAAAATTCAAAATGAACAAGGAAATATCACAACAGACACGAGTGAAATACAAAACATAATTAGAAGCTATTTTGAAAACCAATACTCCAACAAAACAGAAAACCTCAAAGACATCAACAAGTTTCTAGAGACTTATGAATTACCTAAACTGAACGAGGAGGACATACACAACTTAAATAAATCAATTTCAAGCAATGAAATAGAAGAGGTCATCAAAGCCTACCAGCAAAGAAAAGTCCGGGACCAGATGGGTTCTCAGTTGAGTTCTATAAAACCCTTAAAGAAGAGCTAATTCCAATACTCCTCAAAGAATTCCATGAAATAGAAGAAGAGGGAACCCTCCCAAACTCATTCTATGAATCCAATATCACCCTGATACCTAAACCAGACAGAGGCATATTGAGGAAAGAAAATTTCAGACCAATATCTTTAATAAACATCGATGCAGCAATTCTCAACAAAATTTTAGCAAATCTCATACAAAAATATATTAAAAACCTACTGCATCACGATCAAGTGGGTTTTATCCCAGGGATGCAAGTTTGGTTGAACATCAGGAAATCAATAAATGTCATTCACCATGTCAACAGACTTAAAGTTAAGAATCACATGATTATTTCAATAGATGCAGAAAAAGCATTCGATAAAATACAGCATCACTTCATGCTCAAAACACTAGAAATAATTGGGGTAGTGGGAATATTCCTTAACATTGTAAAGGCCATCTACATTAAGTCTATGGCCAATATCATTCTAAATGGTGAAAAATTGAAAGCATTCCCCCTATAAACTGGAACAAGGCAGGGATGCCCTCTTTCACCACTTCTATTCAACATCATCCTTGAAACTCCATCCAGAGCAATTAGACAAACCAAAGAAATTAAAGGGATAAGAATTGGAAAAAAAGAACTCAAACTATCCCTGTTCGCTGATGACATGATTATATATTTAGAGCAACCTGGAAATTCCACCAGAAAACTTTTATAACTCATAAGTGAATTCAGTAATGTAGCAGAGTACAAGATCAATGCTCATAAATCCAATGCATTTTTATACATAATTAATAATTCCTCAGAAAAAGAAATTCGGAAAACTACCTCATTCACAATAGCATCGAAAAAAATATAATACTTGGGAATCAATCTCACAAAAGACATGAAAGTACTCTACAATGAGAACTTCAGAAAACTAAAGAAAAAATTAAAGAAAACCTTAGAAGATGGAAAGATCTCCCATGTTCTTGGATAGGTAGAATTAATATCATCAATATGGCCATACTACCAAAAGTGCTATACAGATTCAATGCAATTCCATTTAAAATCCCAATGATGTACCTTACAAAAATAGAGCAAGCAATTATGAAATTCATCTGGAAGAATAAGAAACCCAGAATAGCTAAAGCAATCCTCAGTAGAAATCGTGAAGCAGGGGGTATCACAATACCAGATCTTCAACTCTACTACAAAGCAATAGTAACAAAAATGGCGTGGTATTGGTACCAAAATAGACAGGTAGACCAATGGTACATAATATAGGTCGTGGACACAAACCCAAATAAATATAATTTTCTCATACTAGACAAAGGAGCCAAAAATATGCAATGGAGAAAAATAGCCTCTTCAATGAATGGTGCTGGGAAAACTGGAAAACCATATGCAACAGAATGAAATTAAACCCCTATCTCTCACCTTGTAAAAAACTCAACTAAAAATGGATCAAGGACCTCAGAATCAGACCAGAGACCCTGCATCTTATAGAAGAAAAAGTTGAACCAAATCTGCAACTTGTTGTCTTAGGATCAGACTTCCTTAACAGGACAACCATAGCAGAAGAAATTAAAGGAAGAATCAACAACTGGGATAGATTCAAACTAAAAAGCTTTCTCTCAGCAAAGGAAACTATCAGTAATGTGAAGCGAGAGCCTACAAAGTGGGAGAATATTTTTGGCACTCATATTTCAGAGAGAGCACTAATTTCCTGAATATATAAAGTACTCAAAAAACTCTACACCAAGAATACAAATAATCCAATCAACAAATGGACTAAGAAAATGAACAGACATTTCACAGAAGAAGATGTACAAGCAATCAACAGATACAAGAAAAAATGTTCAACATCTCCAGTAATAAGAAAAATGAAAATCAAAACTACCCTAAAATTCCATCTCATCCCAATTAAAATGGCGATTATCAAGAACACAAGCAACAATAGGTGTTGGCGAGGATGTGGGGAAAAAGGTACACTCATACATTGATTTTGTGGTTGCAAATTAATGCACCCACTCTGGAAAGCGGTATGGAGATTCCTCAGAAAGCTTGGAATGGAACCATCATTTGACCCATCTATCCCACTCCTTGGTCTATACCCAAAGAATTTAAAATTAGCATACTATAGAGATACAGCCACATCAATGTTCATTGCTGCTCAATTCACCATAGCCAGATAGATTGTGGAACCAACCTAGATGTCCTTCAATTGATGAATGGATAAAAAAACTGTGATTTTTATATGTATATACATATACAATGAATGGAATATTACTCTGCCATGAAGAATGATAAAATTATGGAATTTTCAGGCAAATGGGTGAAATTGGAGAATATCATGCTAAATGAGATAAGCCAATCTCAAAAAACTAAAGGACAAATGATTTCGCTGATAAGCAGATGAGGACACATAATGGGGGGTGGGAGGGTTTAGCTTTAGCTTTAGGGTTAGGTTTAGGTTTAGGGTTAAGTTGGGTGGTAAAAATGGAGGAAGGAAGGACTGAATAGAGGGAAAAGAGGGGTGGGAAGGGTGAGGGGAAGGAAAAAAAACAGAATGAATCAAACAACATTACCATATGTAAATTTATGATTACACATATGGTATGCCTTGACTCCATGTACAAAGAGAGAAACAACATGTATCCCATTTGTTTACAATAAATAACAGAAAAAAAAAACACAAATGCCTGATAGTGATGTGAGGAGCACAGTTTTCCAATGCATAATAACCTCTTGACATGTATTTCATGTTGCAAGAAAATATTGTACAAAGTTTCAAAGCTGAATATTGGAAAATGGAAGTGCTATGAACTTTTGTGTAGGGCACAAATTGCGGAAAGTTGTTTGAAATAAAAAGATAAATTCATTAAACAGACACAAAAAAATGTTTTCTTTGCTTATGATCTGCAAATATATACCTATTGACCCTTGAACTTCAAAATAATATACCAAAACAGCAAGAAGGACATGAATGCCTTTGCAAATTCATGGCTTTCTCCTATTGCTTGCAATGAACAGCAGATAACATGCATGCTGATTTTGCTTGTCATACACATGACCAATGAGGAAAGACTTTCTTTCCATCACACCAGCAGCAGCAAAGGACCACAATTTACACACAGAATTAGAAAGCCATCCCTGAGTGATGGCTCTTAAAATAAATACTACCCCTCATCATCAGAGTTTGAAACATAAGAAATCTCTGCTAAAATGCAAAATCATAGAACTGATATCGTTGAAACCCGAATTTAAGAAACAGAAGATTTTAAAGAAAAAATAAAGATGTTATGAGAGTTCTTGCCCAGGAATTACAGACCGTCAATAATTATAAAATACAAAATATTTTCTTTTGATTGGTTATATGCACAACAAAGACTCCGCATGCCTAATATCCCTGATTGCCTTCTTTAAATGTGAACTTTTCAAATTGGTGTTCTTAAGTGATGCATACCTTGAAAAAACAATCAAAAATTTACGTAAAACCATGGAAAAGTTGAAAACACCACCTCCTAAACCCAATTCTACACAGCATGGCTTCAGAATATCCATCAAAATTTATTCTAGTCTCATGTACAAGTAATTGTAATAATAAAAAAAACCACAACTCGGCAGATAACTATAAAAATGTTTCATTAGATTGTGACTGGACCTACAATGAAACAGTAAAGCTAGTTTTTAAATAGTCACTGTGGCTCCTGTGTGACATCAAAAGATATTAGGATATTTATTCAGCACAAACTTACTCACTTAATTTCTTTAAGGAAAATGATATCTTCCCAAAGCAAAGCAAAGCAGTGAGAAAACATAGTCCAAAGATCAGCTCTCTTTAGCCATCACCTCTAGGTTTCACAGCTGACCTTTAGGTTGACTTCTATTGCTCCCAAGTGTACCTTTATTCTCAGTCAATGTTATGCTCTTTCTGTGCTTATTTTGGACACACATGTCCCTGTCCTGGGTCTGCTATAGCCTTTTGAGAATGGATCTGGTCACACTTCAGGGAATGGATGAAGAGCAGAAGGGCTGCTGGCACTTACTGAACATTAGGAGGTACTATTCCTCTTCCTTACCCAAGATCTTGACCAATGAAGTGGAAATGAGGCTATCTTTACCCGAGGGAAAAACACAGTCATCTTTAAGTCACGTCCCAGGATGTCCACATATCCTATGTTTTCCTCAGTATCCACCTCAGCAGGGGCCATGAAGAATCACTTTAGCTAATTATCTCTGTTCCTCTATTTTCATCTTCCACTCAGGGAGCCACCTGCCTTATTGTTCCCACAACTGTCCAGTGCCTGGGAGTTGGAGATGTTCTGTAGCACAGGGAGTTGGTGATGTATGGTAGCTATGGTCCATAGTAACCAAACTGGTAAGGTCTGGAAAAGCCTCATGGCTACTCATTTTAAATAACGCACCTGGATTCCTGGGTGGCCTTCTCAATTGTCTATTTTGCCATGATGGAGTCCATAGGGCTAGGGGAATCTATGGAAAAGACTGCATCAGAAAATTCAGAGAACTTTGATGACAGGGAAGATTCAGATGCCTGCCTAGAGTGCAATAGGCCTATCAGCAAGGAGTGAAAGGGAAGGCTCCCTATGTGAATTTTTGGGGTCTTACTGTGGAGTCCAGCAAAATTGTGCATGGTCTGTCAGAGTGGTGACCAGAGAGTAAAAGGCTGCATGCTTCATGATCCCCAGGATGCCACAAGTTCCTAGCCATAGACCTGCCTGGGAGTTGACCTGGACTCTGGTTGTCTCTGCATATTCCAGCAGGACTGAGAGACAAGCTTGGTGCAGACTTGAGCTAGGGCACCACCATCATGGTGGAGTGGGCAGAAGTCTGACTGGATGGTCCAACAAAAGTGGTCAAGAGACAACCAGCATAGTGGGCCAGGAGCAGGGATGGAGTAGGGATGAAGCATGCCAGGGTGGGAGGAAGGGAAGAAGGAAGGAAGGACAATGGGACTGGGAGCCAGAGGTGAGTGGTATTTGGTATTTGGTTGGGGAGTGATGGAGGGATGCAGGATTCAGGCTGGGGAAGCCTCAAGTAAGTTTTTGTAATGTGGCTGATTTATTGAAATTGTTAACTACAATTCTAAGTCCCCAAAATATATATGAGAATTACCTTGCAAATTGTGCACTTTTAAGAAATATTAATTATAAGATTTATGATACAATTTTGGAAAATAGATCACACATAAAAATGTGAAATCAGTGACGTGACACCAGCACAAACAAAAATTGTATTATAAAAGATTACAAGTCAAGCAGAATGTCTTATTAAAAACATGAAGTCTAAAGAAGAATCAATTCTATGCTTCCTGGGTTGCTGTGATTAAGAACAAGACTGTCTGCCCAGTGAATGCCACGAGTTCCTACAACATGTACACACACTCATGTGCATTTGTAGTTAGCTCCCTGGTATTTTAAAGATACAGCTGATTCTGTGCTCTAGAACAGTTCATGACAAAGTACAATTCGTTTGAATATATGATTCAGGAGGCCAGACACTAACACATTGACTATCTGACTCGGATCTATATTCCCAATGACTAACAGTGTTTGGTAGTTTGTTAAGTGACTACAGAAACAAATGAAGGAAATCACAGATAAAAGAGCATAATTTATTTAAAGACAAATATCTTAGGCTGGATACAGTAGCACGTTCCCATAATCCCAGCAACCCAATAGGCTAAGTCTGGAGGATCACAAATTTAAAGGCAATCTCAGCAGCTTAGTGACAAGTTGTCTCAAAATAAAAAGTGAAAAAAAGAGAAACTGGGGATGTAGCTCAATGGTAAATCAACACTTGGTTCAATCTAAGTGCAGAGAGAGAGAGTGATCAAAGAGTCTTAAGGCAAATGAAAAAGATCTACAAACAAATATTCAAAGAAAAATCTGTTAGTTGTTTTTCAAAAATGAATATGGTGTCTGTTTAATTTCAGACTTCATCAATAGCCATAAACACAGATCATTATTACATATAACTCAGAAGATTCCTTGATATGCTTCAAAACATGAATTTATTTCCATTTTATCCAAAATTATCATGCAAAAATAATTTATCCAAAGATAATGGATACATGTTTTCTAAAGTGAAACTTTCCAGGCTAGGTTTGCAAGTAATTCATCAACTGGGAAAATGAGAAAAAAATTCTTAAATTTATATTAGTCAAGGCCAGGGAAAATGTCATATATATATATATATATATATATATATATATATATTTCAGTCATTGCCTACAAGCAAAAGAAATATTTTTTTAAATGCAAAAGATAAGGTTCCATAACAAGAAAAAGTTCAGAAATGTGATATTTTCTCCTTGAAGAAATAAAGAGAATCTATTAGAATAATTCTTCTGTAAACAGTATTCAATTTTATTTTAAAAATTTAAAATCCATTAGATTGTTATCTCCTAAATTATCTTCACACAGCCCTTGTAATAAAACTATTCAATAAGTATTTAAAAGAAAAAACAGTCCAATAATATAGAAAGTAGTATACTGAGACTCTTTCAACATAACCATAAATCAGGATTAAAGAAAAATAGCTAAAGTACACTTATTTGCTTATCATCCTGTATGTAAACCTACATGAAGACATTTAACTTTGAATATTCCATCCCTTTTTTTTCATCCATACAAAGCATGGAAAGGAAGTATTTCTTTCTATCTCATGTTTTGGATGTAAAGTGTGTATGTGAACTCTCTGCTTCATAATCTAGATTTGCTCTCTTTTTTGTCATGTTTTAAACTTGTTTACTTTTTGAAATTGAAATGTCTCATTGTGATAGAGATTATCTTTAACTGAAAGATTACCATAGGCTGAAATTTTTGAGAAATAAATAGCTTGAGCAATTATTTCTTGTGATAGGATGAAGATCAGTGATGAATGACAAATCTAAAAGCACAATAATTTCTCAACCTTTATACCTAACTACAAAAACTTAGGAAGTATGTGATATTAGAAACAAAACCAAATAATGCACAAAGAAGCAGGGTGTTTCCTAAAGGTTACATATTCCTAAAATTATGAGTAGGAATAAAATTAAAAAGTAAAATAAATGGAAAAAGAACAGAAATGCATAAAAACAATACTATGAAAACATATAACTAAAATTCAAATTCAAATATTTTGATGCTATGAAGATACAACATAACTTTTGTCCTTCTGGTCTGGTTTCCATAACAAAACCACACAGGATGGCATTATACCTGAGATTTAAAAGCTTGTAACTGTACTTGAAGCTCATTAATCTTTGCCTCTTTTTCTGCAATTGTGCCTGAGTTTCTTAGTGTTTGGGAAACTTTTTCAAACTAAAAAAGAAAAAGAAAAATTTAGAAATGAAAAGCACTATCCCTCATATAAAAATATATATGATCTGCCAATAGAACATACATTTCTGAATTGTTTTGGTAAAAGTAGTGGTAGATTTTGTGACTAGTCACATATAGCCTTTCTCTAGTTCTCTCAAGTTCTCAGCAAAATCATTCATTTACAAGGGAGCAGACAAAGTCAGAGGTGCAGTCTATGGCCTTCTCTCAGCAAAGCAAACTGACTCATAGCTATCTATCACCATGGCCTTTTTCTTTAACGTCCCTAAATGTCATTGGGAATTTGTGTGAAAGTAAGAGAACAAAGCATTATATTAAATTCCTCCCTGCCCCCACCTTTACAACCTTATATTGAATCTTACCTGAAGTTTATCAAGATGATTTAAAAAATTCCTTTTCAACATATTTTATTAATAAACAACTCTTTTCTGTAAACACATTAGCTACTTGCTCTTTTCTTCTAACAACATATCTCCTAGTACCTTTGAGATATTAATGATAGCTTAATCTTTCAAAGTCCCTAGTGCTATACCTTCTGAGAGGAATCAGAAAATAAAAATTGGGGAATCCAATGAGTTTTCTAATCTATATAGCCACTCATCACAAGTTCCCACCTTGTATTCATATAACCCCATTCTGCCATCATTAGGATTGTAAACCTCTCCTAAGAAAATTGAATTTTAATAGGATATGGTCACATAATCAAAAATAAGGATTTAGCTCTTTTATAAAAAAATTATTATAAGAAGATACAACTACTTAAAAAATGTAGCCTCAATCTTTAAGCACAGTCAAACCTCAACTAGGAAAATAACAATATAGAAACCAACAGTACAAAAAGCACATTTGCTTGTATTTAGATTAGAAAGGATCTTATTTTTCCCATAAAAGAAAAAGGTAGTTAGTAGTCTGCACCTAGATATGAAACTAAAATGTCAAATTTCTGCCCCTCCAAGTCTGAGTCCACCTCCCCGTAATTGAGGTTGATATATCACTTTCCAGTTTTTCTAATAGGCTACTTTTAGAGAGGTTTTAGGATCATTGCAAAACTGAAAAAAGTCAGAGGTGCTATATATCTCCATATCCCCCACATAAGCATACAGTCAATTTCATACTTGATTTTTAAATAACAGAAAGCATATTAAAGGTTTATAACCAAAACCATGTTAAGTAATAAATATTATTTTAATTCCCACTTATAAGTGAGGAAAGCAAATCACAGACTACTGATTCTCACTCCCAATCTCTGTTTCCAGATGAAGATCATAGAAACTAACACGTAAAAACTGCCCAGTGTCCTTCAGTTCACCTAAACCACAGGAATGTGAGCACTCCTGATACTACTACAGGTCCTCCAAAACTCTCCTACCATAAAATAAGTAAAAATATGCTAATCCTAAATCTAATGTAAGAAATTTACAGCCCCAATTGCATTTAGAAGTCAACTCAAATCCTCCTGCCATGTGAGGTTTTCCAATGGAGAAGCCGAATCTGTTGTTTCAATACCCTGATACATTCTCAGTCCTCTGTATTTTGACCCTTCATCCTACCCCTTACAATATAATCTTACACTTTTTTTCAAAGACAACATTTTCAGTGTTTTTAGCCAATTCTCACTTTTCTAAGCTGTTGAACTTCAGTGTCCACTACAATTTCACAATCATTTCCTTCTTAAAATGGTGACTTTCCAAATTCTAAATCACAGCCTCACATATGGTGGTAACTCCAAAGCTCTGCAATTCAACTGGCCACAAATATAGCTTAAATATAAATTTAAGTTAACAAAAATCAATTTAATTTAAAAATCTGTGTCCAAAGTCACACTAGTCATTGTGAAGGGCACAACAGACACACTGACTGCCACGTTGAACAAAATAGACTGAGAAATATTCGAATCTCCCATAAGGGTCATGTCTGATCCACAGAATAAATACTTTCAAATAGAATATGGCTCCATATGCAATGTCTTTTCTGTATGGTCCAGTACAAGAACATCTTCTTCTCCTCCTACTCCTGATTGCTCCTCCCAACTTCTTTCATGTCAGCATGCTATAGGAATTTTTCTCATTCCTCTGTTTGTCTCATTCTAATTTCTTAAATTATTTACATTTTTGCAATAGACCAGATACTTTTTATTTTGTTAACACCAAAATAAACAAATAACCCAAACAATTAATGGAGAAAGAAACTGAACAGACTCTTCACAGAAAATATACAATCATTCAACATATATATATATATATATATATATATAAATGTTCAATATCTCTAGCAATTAGAAAAATGCAAATAAAAACTACTCTAAGATTTCATCTAACTCCAATCAGATTGGCAATTATCAATAATTCAAAAAACAATAAATGTTGTCAAGGATGTGGGGAAAAGGGTTATTTGTTTATTTTTGGTGTTAAGTTTTTTGAGTTCTTTAAATAGCCTAGAGATTAATGCTTTTTTCAAAGTGCATGTAGTAAAGATTTTCTCTTAATCTGTATGCACTCTTTTCACATTATCAATTGTTACTTTTGCTGAAAAGAAACTATTTAGATTGATACCATCCCATTTATTGATTCTTGATTTAACTTCTCGTGCTTTAGGGGTCTTGTAAAGAAAATCAGATCCTTGACTGAGATGAAAATTTGGACCCATTTTTTTTCTAATAGTCCCAGGATCTCTGTTGCAGTACCAAAATGTTTGATCTACAGTGAGTTCAGTTTAATGCAGGGTGAGAGATGAGGGCTTAATTTTATTTTGTTACATGTGGCTTTCCAGTTTTACCAGCACCATTTGTTGAATGAGGTATCTTTACTCAGTGAATATTTTTGGTGCCTTTATATAACATGATATACCTGTTTTTCTGTGGGTTTGTCTCTGTGTCTTCTATTCTGTACCATTGGTCTATATGTTTTTTGTAGTGACAATACTATGTGTTTTAATTACTATGGCTCCATAGTATGGTTTGAGATCTGGTATTGTGATGCTCCCTGCTTCACTTTTTTGCTAAGGATTGCTTTGACTTATTCTGGGTCTCGTATTTTTCCAAATGAATTTCATGATTGCTTTTTCTAATTCTATGAAGAACATAATTGGGATTTTAGTAGGAAATGCATTAAATTTGTATAATACTTTTGGTAGTATGGCCATTTTGATAATATTAATTCTATCTATCCAGGAACATGGGAGATCTTTCCATCTTCTAAGGTCTTCTTCGCTTTCTTTCTTTAGTATTCTGTAGTTTTCATTGTTAGAGGCTTTTCACCTCTTATTATTATTATTATTTTGTGGTACTGGGGATCAAACTCAGGGCCTTGTGATTGAGGCAAGCACTCTACCAGCTGAACTATCTCCCCAGCACAGCTTTTCACCTCTTGTCAGGTTGATTCCCAAGTATTTTTTAAGTGATTGGGAATGTGGTAATGTTCTTTATTTCTCTTCCAATGGATTAATTACTGATGTGTAGCAATGTGTTTTATTTATGGGCATTGATTTTATATCCTGCTTCTTTGCTGAATTCATTTATTCTAGAAGTTCTTTCATGGAATTTTTTGGATCTTTCAAATATAGAATCATATCATTGGCAAACAGTGATTGTTTTTATCTTTACCTATTTGTATTCCTTTAATTTCTTTCTTCTGTTTAATTGTTCTGGCTAGAATTTCAAGGACAATGTAGAGTAAATGTGGTGTAAGAGGGCATCCTTATCTTGTTCCAGGATTTAGAGGGAATGCTTTCAATTTTGCACTGTTTGGAATTATGATAGCTTTGGATTTAGCAAACATAGATTTTATGATGTTGATGTTCCTACTATCCCTAGTTTTTATACTGTTTTGAACATGTAGGAGTGTTGTATTGCCAAATGCTTTTTCTGCATCTATTGAGATGATTATGTGCTTCTTGTTTTTAAGTCTATTGATATGATCAATTATGTTTATTGATTTCCATATGTTAAACCAACATCCCTTGAATGAACTGAACTTGATCATGGTACACAATCCCTATAATACGTTTTTTTATGAGAGTTGCCAGACTTATTGAGAATTTTTGCATCTGTGTTCATCAGGCATATTTTTCTGGAGTTTTCTTTCTTTAATATGTCTTTGTCTTACTGTGGTATCAGAGTGATATTAGTCTTGTAGAACAAGCTTTGAAGGGTTTCTCTTTTTCTATTTCATGGAATAATTTGAGAAGTATTGGTGTTTAAAGATCTTGTAGGAAATGGATTAGAGTCTGTCTGGTCTTGGACTTTTCTAAATTGGTAGACTTTTAATGGTATTTTTTATAATTCATCACTTAAAATTGTTTTGTTGAAATCATGTATGACCTCCTGATTCAGTATAGGTAGGTCATATGTCTCTAGAAATTTGTCAATGTCTTCAATATTTTCTATTTTACTGGATTATAAATTCTCAAAATAATTTCAAATTGTCTTCTGTATTTCAGTTGTATTAATTTTGAAATTTTGCTTTTCATCACATATTTTAGTAACTTGGATTTCCTCTGTTTATTCTTTGTAGTGTGGCTAGTGAGTTATCAATTTTGTTGGTTTTTTGAAGAATGAACTCTACTGTGAATTTTTTTTTTCAAATATTTCTATTGTTTCAATTTTATTGATTTGAGCTCTGATTTTAATTATTTCCTATTTTCTACTCTTTTTGGTATTGATTTGATGTTATTTTCCTAGAGCTTTCAGATGTAATATTGTCATTTATTGGATGACTTTTCATTCTTTAATAAATATTTCAATACTATAAATTTTCCTCTTGGTACTGCCTTCTTAGTGTTCCAGAAATTTTGGTATGTCGTATCAGTGTTCTCAGGCACGTCCAAATATCTTTTTATTTCATCCTTGGTTTCTGCTACTATCTATTCATCATTCAATAGTATATTATTTAGTGTCCATGTGTTAGAAATAATTCTATTTTGTAATTGATTTCTAATTTCAGACCATTATGACCTGATAAAATGCAGAGTATTATCTCTATTTTTTGTACTTATTAAGAGTTGCTCTGTGGCATAAAATATGATCTGCTTTAAAAAGTATCAATGTTCTGCCGAGAGAATAGTGTATTTGTAAGGAATCCCACAAAAATCATGCCAGATACAAGAAATCACATAAGGGAGTTTATTAAGCAAGCAGAGTGACTCTCTGCAGGATAAGAGAGAAAATGAGAGGAAAAGAGAAAGGGTGCATGCAAGAAAGAGTGTAAAAAGCAAGGAGGAGAAAGTAAGCAAGTGTGTAGGAGAGTAAAGCAAGAGAAAAAATGGTGGGATAGCTACCGTGAAGCAGTTGAATTCAGCTGGGCTAACAGGGGACCAATAAGGGAGAAGGAAACTTGCAAGACAACTGATGAACCAATAGCTACCTAGGATGTTCACAGACTGATGGTAGTTGGGAGGCGGGGAAATGGCTGCAATGGAAAGGGCGGGAAAGCAGCTTTGTACATTACAGTATTCACTCATTGATGGGTGAAATATTCTATTAACTGTTATGTCTAAATTATTGATTGTGTTATTTAGTCCTATGGATTCTTTAGTTATTGTTTAAGAGATCTGTCCAGTAGTGATAGAGGTGTGGTAATGTCACCCAGTATTATTGTGTTGTGGTCTACTTGATTTTTGAAATTGAGAAGGGTTTTATTTATTTCATATTTTATTTATTTATTTATTTATTTATTTTTCATACATAGATGTTCCATTGTTTGGAGCATAAATGTTTACAATCATTATGTCTTGCTGCTGTGTAATTCCCTTCAGTAGAATGAAATAAACTTCCTTATCCCTTCTGATTAACATGGGCTTGAAATCTACTTTATTGATATAAGTATGGAAACCCCTGCTTGTTTAAGCAATCCATATGAATGATATGTTTTCTTTTTTACTTATCCTTTCACCTTTAGTCTGTGGATGACTTTGCCTACTAGGTGAGTCTCTTGGAGACAGCATATTGTTGGGTCTTGTTTTTTAATCCAACCTGCCCATGTTTTTTGATTGATGAATTTATACCATTAATATTCAAAGTTATTACTAAGATATGACTTGCATTCCCAGTCATGTTGGTTTATTTCTGGCTTTTAATTTGATTTACTTTTTATTTTGACTATTTATTTAGTGTTATTCTCCCTTTGCTGGTTTTCACTTTTCTTTTTCACTTCATTCTCATGGAATATTTTGCTGACAATGTCCTGTAGTGCAGACTTTCTAATTCTTATTTCTTAAGCTTTTGTTTATCTTAAAAGATTTTTATTTCATCTTCAATCTGAAAGTCAATTTTGCTGAATATAAAATTCTTCGTTGGCATCCATTTTATTTCAGAGCTTTAAATATGTTGTTCTATGATCTCCTAGTTTTGAGGGTCTGGATTGAGAAATCAGTTGAGATCTGAATTGGCTTTCCCTTATATATAATTTACTTTTAATCTCTCACAGTCTTCAAGATCTTATCCTTATTCTATAGTTTAGTCATTTTCACTTTAACATGTCTTAGTGTGGGTTTGATGTAGTTTTGTATATTTGGGGTCCTGTAAGCCTCCTGTATTTAATTTTCCATTTCATTCTTATGGCTTGGGAAATTTTCTGATATTATATCATCAAAAAGATTGTGTTTTAATTTTGTTTGTATCTCTGCTCCTTCTTCTATCCCAATAATTCTTAAATTTGTTCTTCTCAAGTTATCCCACAGTTCCTGGAAGTTCTGTTTATGTATTCTTACCATCTCTGCATGGTCAACATTATTTTTAATATTAAATATTTTGTATTCATTGTCTGAGGTTCTCCCAAATGCTCTAGTCTGTTGGTGATGCTTTTGATTAAGTTTATAATTTGATTTATTGATTCCTTCATGTTGAGGATTTATGCTTGTTTTTTTCATGAGTTCTAACTCTATTGAAGTGATCTTTCATTTTCTATATTTCCTCTTTGATTTCACCCTTCATACATGCTTTACTTCACAGATCCAGATTAATCATGTACTTTCTTTACTTCTTCTTGGGCATTTATTCTATCGTGTTGTTAGTGGCTTCTTTAATTTGGGCAACTTGGTTTGTTTGTGGCATTTTGTTCCCTTGTTTTCTCATGCTACATGTGTGTTTTTCCATCTAGTTGTATGGATCTGAGACAATACATATTCTACCCTGTGGATCTTTTTTGTCATAAATATTTTCAGTATCCTACCTTTAAGAAGGAGACCAATATCAATAACACCCAGTGCAAACAATATAGAGCCTCAAACCTAATATCTTCCTGCAAGGTGTTCACTGCCCTCTAGCTATAAAAAGCAGTGATGAGTTGAACTACTGTCCACAATAAAAACAGAAAAATTGCTATACAGATTTACAATCTCAAATACTGGCCAAAGACAGAAAAGAAGCAGTGCAGGATGTGGTGTTCATGAGGGAGAAAAAGAGAAGCCAGAAGCAAAAAGTTCACAAAGCATGGGAGAGGAACCAAAATAGACTGGTTGTTATGTGGAGAAGACGTAGAAAGGGAATCTAAAAAGATAGATAAACAAGAGGAAGAACACTTATTGAGAGAAGAAAAAATAAAAATATAAGAATATACAGAATAGCAGAACTGTAAAACACCAAGTGTATATTATCATCTTCCACAAATTAATGCACAAAAAACTCCCTGCTGCGAATATGGTGGAGAGAGAGATCAGAGAAGAAAAAAATAATAAAATGAATCTCAGTGGAAAAATGAACAATTGTCTTTGCCAGCATCCAAAAGCTTCTCAGCCTTGTCTCTGAATTCCCAAAAGACTGCCTGGCCCAGACAAGTCCTGGAAGACCCAGTCACTCTCTCACCATTCTGGGCCTCAGATGGTCTGGGTTTGGCCACATTGCACTCCCAGGTTCACAATGCCACTGGAATTTGGAAAAAGACAACCAGGGATGATCAATCCTGAGATGCCATAACTAGATGGGAGCAACACGCACTCCCAGGAGGAAGACCCCAATTGCAGCCAAACCCATATGCACCCTGACACTGAACCTCAAGTTCCTGGCCAGTGTCCCCAGACAGGTGAAGCTGTGCCCCAAAGTGGTAGTGGCACCAAACACACTGGCACCCCATCCTAACCCCAGGATCTCTTCAGCATCTTAAAATGGATGTGACCACATGCAACCAAACCTGGAGTCACCCTGGCAGTGCACCTCTGGGCAATGATGGAAGTGGTAGTAGCATGAGCCAATGGTAGTACGTAGGGGGTCAGTATCAGTTGCAGTCATCAGTGGTGTTGGCAGCAAATGGGGAGACTGTGGCAGGAATGGCAGCTGCAGTTCTGGCTGCAACTGCAGCAGCACCCAGAAAGGAGAAATCTCAGTGGCCTTCTAGGAACAGCAACAGCTTTTGAGTCAGTGACAGCAGCAGTAGCATCAGTGTAATTGGAAGCCAAGCATCTGAGGCACCATCAAGGCCAGCATACCTCTAGGTGACACTGCAACAGCATCAAGAGCAGCAGCAGGTCATGGACAAAGACCTCTGGGCACCTGCAGCAGGGGCATCAGGGGCAATTGTGGCACAGATGGCTGTGGCAGTGGCACCCAGGGAAAAGACCTCCAGGCATCAGTGGCAGCTGCACCCCACCCCCCAGAGAAGACCCACAAGCAGTTGCAGTGGCATCCATGGTCATGCTATCATGGGCAGTCCCAGAATCTGGAGAAAACTCCTCCAGATTTCTGCGGCTGGTGTTAGTTTTTTAAAGTTTGAAATAATGTCTTCAATTTCATTTTTTCTTGTTGTCCCATGATTCTGCAATACTCAGTCTTCGCAACATTTAGACTCACTTTTTGCTGTGTTTAGGCCAGAACAATCACATCATTTGTAAATAATTTTAATGTGATAATAGCCATAGTTACTGAGTGTTCACCATAATGCTGTAAAGTACTAAATTCTTACTAGGCTCTTTAATATTCCTATCAATCCTGCTTGAAGAAGAGGAAATCAAAGATATATGAGATCAAATACTTGATTTAGGTTATAGAGCTAGTAAGGGATGACATATAGGTACAAATTGAGGACTGTTTTACATCTTTACATTTCTCATAACTACTGAGCTTTCCTGTCTTTCATGTACATCTTCATAAAGATTCCTCCTCATTACTGCTACTCTGTGCATAAAAATCCCTAGGAATAGTTCAGAGAGCACCAGAAGTATATACCAGTACAGTGCAGATAGAAATAAAGACAGGAAAACCACAGTAATGATGGTATATATTTTATAGAAAGTTCACTCCTAGCTTCCAGGTGATAATGGTGGCCCCAACTTCATTTCCAAGGGCAATGAATGACTTATAGGTTTGTTTTAGTCATCTCAGGGCAGGAGGGTTGTTTTTCTATGAACTAAAATTTCATTAATTTTTCTGCCCACTCAGTCTTAGGTTCAAACACAGCAGCACTGATGCAGAGTAGGTGGGTGTAACTGTGAAAGTGGTCCACTTCACCTTTTGGGTATAGATCTGAGGCTTATTTTTAAAAGGGGCAGGCTTTCCTTTTCCACTTCTCCCTCTCCTCCTCCCTAACCTGGGCATAGGGAACAAGATTATACTGAGTTCTCTGTGCTCCACAGGAAGGTCATATCTACCAGAGGATCTGGGAAATGAATACGAAGGTGGGAAGTAGGCAAATGAATGGGATAGTGGAAAAGAGGTGGGAAAGGAAAATAATTTTTACACTTAGAATTCAAATTTACATAGATGTCATATTCATCATGAATCTAAAATTAGATTTTTTTCTTCAGTGAGGACTATTCTGCAATTTATCAATCTGAATCTTAGACTTTATGTTTGAAAAACAAGGGTGAGATTAGGAATGGATGGAAAGCAGTTGTGTAAGAATAAATATTCTTCACAGATATTTTTAAAAATTCAGGTTTCCATGGATAACATACACTTCATCTTAGATGGGAATTAAGAAATTGAATCATAGAATTCATTGCTGGAGGGAGTGAAAAGGAAGGCTGATGGGATCTATAAATCCATGGTCATCTACCTCAAATGGACCCTCAGTTTTGCCAATTGCACTGTCTTATTCTAAGCAAACATTTTATCTCTTCTCCATAATAAAACAAATGCTGTAAACATGAAACTCCCCCACTTTCTGAATAACAATCATGCAAATCTGTCTACACTTACTGTCTTTTCAATCATGTTGCCCTTTTGTCCCATCTTATCTGCTCAGGGTTATTGGAATATCTATTATACCTATACACTTTTTTTATATTCAGCCTCCCTTTCTTATCTTCATCCTTCCCATTGACTTTGTATTTAAATAAACTTTTAATTTTAGATAGGCATAGAAATTAGAAAGTAAATACAGTAATTTTACCATATACACAGTTATTCCTATTATTAGTAGAATGTTACTTTAATACATTTTGTACAACTAAGGAACAAATATTGGTACATTACTATTTACTAAACACCCTAATTTATTTAAATTTCACTAGTTTTTTTACTACCAACTATTTTGTCCCAGAATTCCATCTAGGATACCATTTTATGTTTAGTAATTATATCTCATATTGAAGGTACTGGTTACTGCATTGGGAAGTGCTGTGCAATACATATATATGATTGATAATTAATGAATATTCTCTTAACACACTTAAATATTAAACTAATAGAAAATCTTATATGCTGATAGAATTCATCCTTTTGTTGCATTTCAAAAAATAGCATACACAGTAGAGGTTTTCTGAGATGTTTAAGTGTAACATTAATAGAATGAAAGTCTATATATGAACATGTATCATTATATTAAAATTAGAGATTAGGTACATTAGAAGTGCTTATTTCTTCCCACTGTGTGGATTCCTCATTCCTTTGCTAAAATTTTTTATAAAAAGATGGCCACTAGAATTAAGGTTTTCATTCTCTTTTCTGTCCCAACATGTCCAGGAACAAAATCCATTGCTGTCAAATAGAGCAATTCAGTAATTCTCACAGGGAGGGAAATGGTTGTTTGAAGTAACCTCCTGCTGTCCACAGTGTTTTTCAATACATACTCACCTTTAACATGGCACCTGTAGAACCTCAGCATATTCTTCACCTGTTCTAAAGCTAAATTGGAAATGCATCTCCAGCTTAATACAATTTGATGACTGTGATTCATGAATTATGTTAATAGAAACAAAGCCACCTAGAAGTCTCTTGTTGCACTTACTACTGCTTACAAAGTACACTGAATTATAGGAAGATCGATTACAAGTTGTAATATGTCTTATGTATGTATTTGTTAGTGTTCATGTGCTTTTCCTGTAAGAGCTATCTGAATAGGAATTTGCATGGGCTGTAAAAAAGTGAAATATTTTCTAAGAAAAATGAAATATGAGAAAAATGATCATCTTTTGTCTGGAAAGCAGAATTAAGGGAGTTTTTAGGCACTGAGGTCAGTGCCATCACTGATCGGTCACAGTCACTGAGCAAGCTGACGGGTGAGTCAGGCCACCTGCATTGTGGAGGTTGCAGGAGTGCACCCAACATACCTGTCTTGTGGAGCTAGGCAGTGGGCAGCCAACCCGCCCAACCACCAGTCCAAAGACAGATGTCATCATTGAGTGACACCACCTGACCATTGCAACAAGGTCAGCACTATCACTGGTTGGTCACAGTCGTGGAGCGAGCTGGCAGGTGAGTCCGGCCACCTGCATTCTGGAGGTAGCAGGTGGGCACCAAACCCACCTGCCTTGCAGAGCTAGGTGATGGGTAGCCAACCCACCCAAACACCAGGCCAAAGACAGATGCCATCACTGAGTGACCCCACCCAACCACCACTCTAAGGTCTGTCACCATGGTGAAGCAAGCCGGTAGATGAGACAGCCCTTCTGCATTGCGGAGCCAGCCAGAGGCTTCTTTATAGACTGCCACAGGCATTTTGAATTATTCCTGAGGGTGTGGCCATCATCATTGGAAGTGCAGCTCCCTTCCTGAGACTCCTACAGGAGACTAGAGGACCTTTGACAAGAACCAGAAGTCAAGAACAGGAGGTATTGAGAGACTTGGGACCAACTCACAGCCACCAGATGAGTCTTTCCACTGGTCAGGCTCCCCAGATGGTAGTAGTCCCAAAATGCAGGGAACTTCATGGAGTAGAGTGGACCAGTGAGACTCCACTGCTGGAGACAAGAACCCAGTCAACCAGGAGCAATGCAGAGGAGGGCTGCACAGCAAGAGGCTTCAACCCAGAGCGAGGGTCTGAAGCCCAGGTGGTAGGTCCAGTCCCCAGGGAACATAGCAGAGGAGGGCCACTCAGCAATGGAGTCCCTAGAGGGCCAGGCTCCTCAGCCCAGGCAGTAGGTTGGGAACCCTGGGAATATTGCAGAGGAGGGCTTCCCAGTCCAGGTGGTAATTCTGGTCCCAAGGGAAATTCTCAGAGGAGAGCTTGGCAATGAAACTTCCCCACTCGATGAGTCTTCCCTCCTAGTCTTCCACCAGGACAGTAGAACCAGACACAGAGACCCAGATCAGATATGCCACAGTCTGCAGTCTAGTCCCCCTTTGAATGACCATCAGTCAATGAGTGGAGGCGCCTCTGCTCAATGACAGGGAATATACCTCACCTGAAGGCCACTACCCCTAGAGTGGCAGCTTCCTAGTGGAGCACCACATTATCAAGGTCCCCCAAGAATTCAGGCTACTGAAGGCTAGGAGGTAAATTATTGGAAATCTACAGAGACAATATTAGTCAATAGAGGAAATCTGCAATATCCCAGAGTTTCACTACTAGAGGGGTAGATACCTGAGCAATATGAGAAAACAAGGGAAGAAAATGTCCAAACAAACCTAGATGCTACATCAATAAAATCCAAAGACAGTATGACAGAAGATATTTCAAAAAAGGAGTTCAGAAGGTACATAATTAAAATGATCAGGGAAGCAAACAAGAAGATGAAAGAGCAAATGCAACATTGAATGACAGGATGAAAGAAGAAATGCAGGAATTGAATAATCACATCAATCAAGAGTTAAAAGAGCACATACAGGAAGCAAAGATCATTTCAATAAAGAGTTAGAGATATTGAAAAAAACAAACAGAAATCCTTGAAATAAAGGAAAAATTGAATCAAATTAAAAACTCCATAGAGAGCATAACAAATAGGATAGAACACCTGGAAGATAGAAACTCAGATATTGAAGAGAAAATATTTAATCTTGAAGACATAGTTGACCAAACAGAGAAGATGATAAGAAATCATGAACAGAATCTACAAGAACTATGGAATATCTTGAAAAGGCCAAATTTAAGAATGATTAGGATGGAGGAAATCTTAAAGAAACAAAGGAGTGAACAATCTTCAATAAAATAATATCAGAAAATTTCCCACATCTGAAGAATGAAGTGGAAAATCAAGTACAAGAGGCTTATAGGACTCCAAGTACACAAAATTACAACAAACCCACACCAAGGCACATTACAGTGAAAATACCTAACATACAAAATAAAGAAAGAATTTTAAAGCGTGCGATATGATAGAATCAAATTACATTCAGGGGGAAACCAATACAGATATCAGCAGATTTTTCAATTCAGACCCTAGAAGCTAGAAGGGCCTGGAACAACATTTTTTAAGCCCTGGAAGAAAATGGATGCCAACCAAGAATCTTATACCCAGCAAAACTTACCTTCAGATTTGATGACAAAATAAAATTCTCCCATGATATACAAAAGCTAAGAGAATTTACAAAAAGAAAGGTGGCACTGCAGAACATTCTCAGCAAAATATTCCATGAGGAACAGATGAAAAACAATGATGTAAATCAGTAAAGGGAAGAACTACCCTAAAGGAACAACAAGTCATGTAAAAAACAAATGAGCCAAATGACTGGGAATACAAATCATATCACAATAATAACCCTGAATGTTAATGGCCTGAACTCATCAATCAAAAGACAGACTGGCAGATTAGATTAAAAAAGATGATCCAACAATTTGCTGCCTGCAACAGACTCATCTCATAGAAAAAGATACAGACTAAAGATGAAAGGATGGGAAAAAGTATACCATGCACATGGACACAGCAAAAATGCCAGAGTATCCATTCTCATATAAGATAATGTGGACTTCAAGCCAGAGTTAGTCAGAAGGGATAAAGAAGGACATTTCATACAGCTTAAAGGAAGAATAAATCAACAAGACATAATAATCATACATATCTATGCTCCAAACAGTGGCTCATCAATATACGTCAAACAAATTCTTCTCAAAACCAGAATTCGAATAGACCACAACAAAATAATGCTAGGTGATTTTAGCACACATTTCTCACCACTGGACAGATCCTCCAAAAAAAAAAAAAATTGCACAAAGAAACCATACATCTAAATAACACAACCAATAATTTCGATTTCATGGATATTTATAGAATATACCATCCAACAAAGAGCAACTACACTTTCTTCTCAGAAGCAGATGGATCTTTCTCTGAAATAGACTATATTTAATGCCACAAAGTTAATGTTAGCAAATACAAGAAGATAGAGATGCTACCTTGCATTCTATTCAGATCATAATGGATTGAAACTAGAAATAAATGACAGAGTAAAAAACAGAAACTACCCCAACATCTGGAGAATACATAATATATTGTTGTATGATGAATAGATAGCACAAGATATCAGGAATGAAATTAAAAAATTCTTACAGGTAAATGTGATTAAAGACACATCATATCAAAATCACTGGGACACTATGAAAGCAGTACTTAGAGAAAAATTTATTTCATAGAGTACATTCAATAAAAGAAGAAAAAATAAACAAATAAATGACATAACACTACAGCTCAGAGTCCTAGAAAAAGAAGAACAGAGCAACACCCAAAGTAATAGAAGACAGGAAGTGGTTAAAATCAGAGCTGAAATCAATGAAGTTGAAACAAAAGAAAGAATAGAAAAAATGACAAAATAGTTTTTTCTTTGAAAGAATAAACAAAATTGATAAATCCTTAGTCATGCTAACAAAGAGAAGGAGAGAGATAACCCAAATTACTAAAATTTGGAATGAACAAGGAAATATCACAACAGACATGATTGAAATACAAAACATAATCAGAAGCTATTTTGAAAGTATATACAACAAAATAGAAATTCTCGAATGCATTAACAGGTTTCTAGAGACATATGAATTATCTAAACTGAATGAGGAGGACATACACAATTTAAATAGATCAATCTCAAGTAATGAAATAGCAGTCATCAAAAGCCTAACAACAAAGAAAAGTCCAGGAACAGATGGGTTCTCAACTGAGTTCTACAAAACCTTTAAAGAAGAGCTTATTCCAATAATTCTCGAAGTATTTCATGAAATAGAAGTATTTCATTCTATGAAGCCAGTATCACCCTGATACCTAAAGCAGACAGATACACATCAAGGAAAGAAAATTTCAGACCAATATTCTTAATGAACATTGATGCAAAAATTCTCAACAAAATTTTAGCAAATTGCATACAAAAATATATTAGATAGATAGTGCACCATGATCAAGTGGGTTTTATCCCAGGGATGCAAGGTTGGTTCAACATTCGGAAATCAATAATTGTCATTCATCATTTCAACAGACTTAAGGGCAAGACTTACACAATTATTTCAATAGATGCAGAAAAAGCATTTGATGAAATACACCATCCTTTTATGCACAAAACATTAGAAAAAGTAGGGATAGTGGGAACATTCCTTAACACTGTAAAGGTCATTTATGTTAAGCCCATGGCCAATATCATTCTAAAAGGTGAAAAACTGAAAGCATTACCCCTAAAAACTGAAACAAGGCAGGGATGCCCTCTTTCACTACTTCTATTTAACATTGTCCTCAAAACTCTAGCCAGAGCAATTAGACGAAGAAAATTAAAGGAATATGAATAGAAAAAGAAGAACTCAAACTATTCCTATTTGCTGACGACATGATTATATATTTAGGGGAATCAGAAAATTGCACCAGAAAACTTTTAGATCTTATAAGTCAATTCAGTAATATAGCAGGATATAAGGTCAATGCCCATGAATCCAATGCATTTTTATGCATAAGTGATGAATCTTCAGAAAGAGAAGTTAGGAAAATAACCTCATTCACAATAGCTTTGAAAAAAAATAAAATACTTGGGAATCAATCTAACAAAAAAGTGAAAGACCTCTGCAATGAGAACTACAGAATACTAAAGAAAGAAATTAAAGACAACCTTAGAAGAAGGAAAGATCTCCAATGCTCTTGGATAGGCAGAACTAATATTGTCAAAATGGCCATACCACCAAAAGTGCTATACAGATTCAATGCAATTCCAATTAATATCCTAATGATGTACCTTGCAAAAATAGATCAAGCAATCATGAAATTCATCTGGAGGAATAAGAAACCCAGAGTACCTAAAGCAATTCTTAGCAGGAAGAGTGAAGCATGGTGTACCACAATACCAGAACTAAAACTATCCTACAAAGCAATATTAACAAAAATGGCATGGTATTGTTACAAAAGTAGACAGGTAGATCAAAGGTACAGAATAGAGCACATGAACACAAACCCAAATAAATACAATTTTCTCATACTAGACACAGGTGCCAAAAATATGCAATGGAGAAAAGATAGCCTCTTCAACAAATGGTGTTGGGAAAATTGGAAATCCATACACAACAGAATGAAACTAAACTCCTATTGCTCACGCTGCACATAAATCAACTCAAAATGGATCAAGGACCTTGATATCAGACCAGAGACCCTGTATCTTATAGAAGAAAAAGTAGGTCCAAATCTTCAACATGTTGGCTTAGGATCAGACTTCCTTAACAGGACACCCATAGCACAAGAAATAAAAGCAAGAATCAATAACTGGGATAGAATCAAACTAAATTGCTTTCTCTCAGCAAAGGAAACTATCAGCAATGCAAAGAGAGAACCAACAAATTGGGAGAAAATCTTTGCCACTCAAACTTCAGATAGAGCACTAATATCCAGAAAAACAAAGAAGTCAAAAAACTCTACACAAAGAATACAAATAACCCAATCAACAAATGGGCTAAGAAATTGAGCAGACACTTCACAGAAGATCTACAAGCAATCAACAAACATATGAAAAATGTTCACCATCTTTAGAATAAGAGAAATGCAAATCAAAACTACACTAATATTCCATCTCACCCCAATTGGAATGGCGATTATCAAAAATACTATCAACAATAGTTGTTGGTGAGGATGTGGGGAAAAAGGTATTCTCATACATTGCTGGTGGGTCTGCAAATTAGTGCAGCCACTCTGGAAAGTAGTGTGGAGATTCCTTAGAAAACTTGGAATGGAACCACCATTTGACCCAGTGATACCACTCTTTGGCCTATACCCAAAGACTTAAAATCAGCATACTACAGAGATACAGCCACATCAATGTTCATAGCTGCTCAATTCACAATAGCCAGATTGTGGAACCAACCTAGATGTCCTTCAATTGATGAATGGATAAAGAAACTGTGGTATATATATACTCTGGAATATTACTCAGCCATTAAAAATAATAAAATTATGGTGATTGCTGGCAAAGGTATAAAATTGGAGAATATCATGCTAAGTGAGATAAACCAATCTCAAAAAACCAAAGGATGAATGATATTGCAGATAAACAAATGATGACACTTATAGGGGGTAGGAGGCGGGCAAGAATGGAGTAAGGAGGGACTATAATGAGCGATAAGAGGGGTGGGAGGGGTGTGGGGAAAGAATAAAATAATGGGATTAATCAAAAACTATTACTCTAGATAAATGCATGAATACACAAATGGTATGCCTCTACTTCTTTTACAGAGAAATGAGATATATCTCATTTGTTTATGATAAAAATGAATTTTAAAAAGGTAGTTTTTATATTACATTAAAATATAAAGTTCTTTGTTATTTTTAATTACTATTTCTATTTTTATTTTTTAAAGTTTCAAAATATTCAAAATAAGGTGCAATTCATTCTGGATTTTGAATTCATGAGAGCGGGGATCATGTCTGCCTTCTTCATTGTATGCTCAGCACCTGACATTGTGTTTGGTAGGTGTTAAATAAATGAGTTTTGTCTTCTGTCCTCTGAATAATTTCAACTGGAGAGCATGTAAATAAGCTAGTGATTATATCTATTGCTAATCTTGTGTTCAACAGATATAAATGCAAGCAAATTTTTCTAAAAATTCCATTTAAAAATTCATTAATTATAGTAATTATTATTCAGGTGTGATCATTAAATCCTTAAGGTTGGAAAATATTAAAATGGGTATTGCTGTATGCTTTACTCTTTGCATTAGGATCTGATAGTTCTCTAATGAATCTGCCTTTTGCTTGAATTCTCCACTTTCTTGCATGGGAGGAATCCAGTGGTGCTGTTTATATTAGAGACTGATTATTCAAATTTAACTTCATAATTACAGTATGATAATTGTTTTTCTTTATGTATAATCTTATTTTTAATTGGCATATAATTTTATATATTTATTGAGTATACTAACATTTTAATACATTTATATATGTGTGCTGAACAGATGAGTGTAACTGGCATATCTATCACCTTAAATATTTATTATTTCTTTGTGTTGGGAACATTCACAATCCCCTCCACTAGCTGAAATACACAGTTAATTATTACCAACCTGTTACTCTTTAAAAAGAATGAACAGATTTTTAGCATATTCTAATGTCATTAAATTTTATTCTCTGAAGAGTGGTTCTTGTAGTCTTAAATTTCTTATGTATACTTCACAAGTCATTGCTTACACTGTATAGTAACTTTTCACCTTTAAAATGATTAATTTATAGTCAGTACACTTACATAATATATTTTTTCACTTACATAATCTTTAAAGCAAACTCCATTGTTTTTGTCAAGATCAACAATAGACCAGTGTGTACTTCATGTTAAGGACATTCTCATGTTCACTAAACATACACACATGAGTAAGAAAATTTCCCTACTACTGAGAAGAAAAGGTTGCTAGATCACAGTCATGTCTTCTCATGTACTCTAATCATTATAGACAATGACTTTATATAACTTTTTCATGGATATTCATTGATTTTTTCATATTGGCTTATGTGTGTTTTCAAAATAGTCTTATTTTCTCTCAGTAAAAGATGACACAAAACTTAAAATTCAAGTTGAATTTTCAGTAGTTCCATATTTGTAAATTTAAACATCTGAATTCCACAGATAGATATAAGAAAATAATGTCATTTTATCATAGTTTTGTTAACCTTGTAAACATCACTTTTTTATATAAAGTGCAAAATTATTGGAATCAGACTGTCATGTACCAAAGAGTGGGCTGTTGGCCTCATTATCCATAATGAGGTAAAAACATATTTATTTATTTCTGGAAAATGTTGTATCTTATAGTTTTGCTTCATTATACTGCATAGCTATTGGTAGTAGAAAACAAGAACTTATTAAATAATTAGTTATATAGAAGACGGTACCTGGGTAGGTAGTATATGATGATTCTAAAACTTCATTTCTCTAATTTATTGTTTTTTTGTGAAAAACATATATATGAAGAGAAAAGGTAACAAAAATTAAAAAAAAAAAACAAAAAGAAGCCCTTCTTCAGTCACATAGTAATAAACTATCAATGAGTAGAGTTTTAGTTTATCAAAATTGAATTAAGCACTTCTTAGTTGGACCTGCAGTTTTCTATATCATTTTAACTTTGTGTATGTCATTGTAGCAAAGGATAAAAACAATTTCTTTTCAGGACTTTTCCTACTTTTGGCCACTCAAGTTTGGAAAGTTTATTGTTTTGTCTAAAGTGGTAAGTGATGCCAAGCCTAATCACCAAGTATCAGTTTTATTTTATTTGACAACTCCAGAAAAAATGTATATTTGATTCTCTAGGATTAGAGTATAATGCAATATTTTAAAAATTTAATATGATTTATATACCTATGAAAACTGAAGTTCTGCATTATATCCTTTTACTAGCTTTTTATTTAAAGACATTAACATCATCTATGCAAGAAGTAAATCATTTTTAGATTATTATTGTATCTTCTACTATTGCAAATGGATTCTAGAAAACATTTTTTAAGAAAATTCTTATTTTTCTGTTTACTATTTCTTTTACATTTTGTTCTCTCAGTTTCTATTTTCCACCTGTTTGTACTGTTTTTTTCAAAACTTTGGTGTTAAGGTTGCTTATATTTTAAAATTTTCTTTTAAAATATACATTGGATATATTGGGTTTCTTTGACATATTTTGATATATTCCATGTACTTCATTTATTGACTCAATGCAAAATAAGCAGTGAGTTTAAGGTTTAAAAGGAAGGGTTTGGGAACCCAATTTTAAAGCTTTTAAGGAAGAAAGAATAAGACTTACATTACTGGTTTTGTGTTTGCATGTTTTCTGATCTATAGTAGAATGTAAATTGGTTTTCTTTTTAATTGTATTTTGATTGGAGAACCTGAAAACAAATAGCATCTTGTTGGTTTCAAGTCTCCATAGGAATTAAAAGATCAGTCAGAAAATTGTTTTATGATTTAGTTAAAAGGAAAATCAAAAAGTATTTTTTAACAAATTCTTTAGTATCTTAAAATCTAAGTCTGTGGTAGTTTAAAATTTGGGGTCTTGAAATAAAACAAGGAATTCACTGCAGACAATTATCCAATCCATATATAAGGTAGGTTGACTATTTTAATTATAAATACTGATGCTTTTGACCCTTTCAATATTCCAATATCAAGTATATTTTAAAACTTGATCAATGTTCAACAATTTGACTATAACTTACTCTTTCTATTCTTAAACACTGTAGAATTGGAGAGTTTTAGAAGCTGAGGAAGAGATAAAATTTTAAGAATGAATACTGAATTTATCATAGTTTTACTTGCAGTCAGAAATTGGGCTTGGGAAAATGGAAACCTACATAAAAGTGGAAAAGTTTGGAAAGATAAGTAAATTCATTTTTTAAAAATGTAAGACTCTCTTGTTCATAATCTAAGTGTATGGTTTTGTCAATCATACAAGATTGTGAGCATTACTGTCTAAATATATCTTGATCTGAAAAGGTAACAAAATTAGGAAGATTGAAACTTTCAATTCTTGAAAGTATTCTATCAGTTTGAGAGAAAATGAGTATTTTTTAAAGGCTTAAAATCTTTTATTAAGGCACAAAATATTTTGCTTTCTTGGTAATACAACAGGCATCTGTTTTTTTAGCCTCCTAGCAGTCCTCTGTCTGTGCTGTCATGGGAAATTGCATGAGTTAAAATTTCTGAAAAATAACTTTAGAAATAAAAACATTTCATTGAAGGGTAAGTAATTCTTAAAATGTGACTTTTTCTTGAACTTGTCACTACCTGTAATGCTACTAATTTTGAAACATTCCATCTTTCACAGAAATAAAATGCAAGAAAATAAGTAAAAAATAATAAAGAGGGGATTCAAGATGGCGGACTAGAGGGTGGCTGCGTTTCGTGTTGCTCCAGGACTCAGGACTCAAGAAGAGGAGATATAGAGAGACTTGGGACCAACTCAAAGCAGCCGGGTGAGTGCCTCCCACTGGGCAGGCGTCCCAGATGGGGCAGGAGTCCTGGACGGGGCGGTAGCCCCGAAAGCAGGGATCTTTGCGAAGTAGAGCTGCCAGCGAGGCGCCCCTTCCCCCGCCGGAGCAGTGATTGCAGACAACTGGGAGCATTGGAGAGGTGGCTGTACACCACAGCGTTTGGACTCGGCGCAACCCACCCGGGCTCTGGGAGGCTGTCCAAAGGAGTAGGTGCTTGGTGAGCTGTTTGGACTGAAAGCGACCACCCCTGAACACAGGGGGCTGCCCAGAGGAGAAGGAGAAATACGGGCTCGGCACATCGCTTGGAATTGGAGCAGCTGCGCTAGGGCTCTGGGCGGCTATCCGGTGGAACAGCGAGGTGAGTGGTTTGGTCCCAGAGCATCCACTCCTGAACACAGGGCGGTTGTCTGGAGAAGGAGGAGGAGCGCGGTGGGGTGCTTGGGCTCGAAGTGACTGCACCAGGGCTACGGGTGGCAGTCGGGACAAGAAGGTGCACAGTGAGTTCTTGGGACTCATGACGCACCAGATCTCTGGGTGACTGCCTGGTGGAGAAAGAGGTGTGTGGTGGGTCACTTGGACTTAGAGCGACCGCACGGAACAACAGGTGGCTGCCAGAGGAAAAGGCGTGTGGCGGGTCACTGGGACTCGGAGTGATTGTAAGGGGCTCCAGGTGGCTGCTCAGAGGAGGGGCCGCATAGCCAGGTGAAAAGTGCAGAGCAGGGTCCTAGACAACTTCTTGGTGGAAGAGCCCCACAGACAAACTGAGGGGTGGAGCGAAGGCTCCAGGATTGCAGGCAGCTTCTCTGAGGAGAGGCATCCTAAGGAGATTCGTTTGCGAAGGGTGAGGCTTCCAGGCCCAAGAGGTAGGTCTGGGTCCCTGGGAACATTGCAGAAGAAGGCTGCCCAGCCCAGGCGGTAGTTGTGAATTGAACGGAACCTCTGGGAGGAAAACCGACAAGCGAGACCTCCCCAACGGGTGACTCCTCTCTGTCGGGTGAGGTTCTCCCAAAAGGACTGTAAAATCAGAGACACAGGCCCAAACTGGTCTTGCATCAGCCCACATCCTACTTCCCTTTTGGATGACCATTCATCAGCAAGTGAAGGTACCTCTGCCCACTAGCAGGGAATATACCCCACCGGAAGGCCACCACCCCTAGGGAGTCAGCTCCCTTGTGGAGCACTGCATTATCAATTTCCTCCAAGACTTCAGGCTACTGAAGACTAAGAGGGGATATAATAGAAATCTTCAGGGATATTATAAGACAATAGAGGAAATCTGCAATATCACAGCGGTCAACTGATACCTGAACAATATGAGAAAATAAGGAAAGAAAATGCTGCAAACAAATCTAGATGCTATATCAATGAAACCCAATGACAGCATGGCAGAAGAAATGACAGAAAGGGAGTCAGAATGTACATAATTAAAATGCTCACGGAAGCAAATGACGAGATGCAAGAGCAAATGCAGGCACTGAATGATCGCACCAATCGACAGTTAAAACAGCAAATACAGGAAGCAAAAGATCATTTCAATAAAGAGATAGAGATATTGAAAAAAAAACAAACAGAAATCCTTGAAATGAAGGAAGCAATAAACCAAATTAAGAACTCCATAGAAAGCATAACCAATAGAATAGAACACCTGGAAGAAAGAACATCAGACATTGAAGATAAAATATTTAACCTTGAAAAAAAAGTTGAACAAACAGAGAAGATGGTAAGAAATCATGAACAGAATCTACAAGAACTATGGGATATCATGAAGAGGCCAAATTTAAGAATTATTGGAATTGAGGAAGGCTTAGAGAAACAGACCAAAGGAATGAACAATCTATTCAATGAAATACTATCAGAAAATTTCCCAAATCTGAAGAATGAAATGGAAGATCAAGTACAAGAGGCTTATAGGACTCCAAATATACAAAATGACAACAGACCCATACCAAGGCACATTATAATGAAAATGCCCAACATACAAAATAAAGACAGATTTTTAAAGGCCGCAAGAGAGAGGAATCAAATTACATTCAGGGGGAAACCAATACGGATATCAGCAGATTTTTCAATCCAGACCCTAAAAGCTAGAAGGACATGGAACAACATTTTTCAAGCCCTGAAAGAAAATGGATGCCAACCAAGAATCTTATATCCAGCAAAACTTACCTTCAAATTTGATTATGAAATAAAAGCCTTCCATGATAAACAAAAGCTAAAAGAATTTACAAAAAGAAAGCCAGCATTACAGAACATTCTCAGCAAAATATTCCACGAGGAAGAGATGAAAAACAAAGAAACAAATCAGCAATGGGAGGAACTATCCTAAAGGAATTGTCAAATAAAGGAAGAACCAAGTCATTTCAAAATAAATAAATAAATAAATAAATAAATAAATAAATAAAATGAACCAAATGACCGGGAATACTAGTCATATCTCAATAATAACCCTGAATATTAATGGCCTGAACTCACCAATCAAAAGACGTAGACTGGCAGATTGGATCAAAAAGAAAGATCAAACAATATGTTGCCTGCAAAAGACTCACCTCGTAGAAAGAGATACCCATAGACTAAAGGTGAAAGGATGGGGGAAAACATACCATGCACATGGACTCAGAAAAAAAGCTGGGGTATCCATCCTCATTTCAGATAATGTGGACTTCAAGTCAAAACTAGTCAGAAGGGATAAAGAAGGACATTACATACTGTTTAAGGGAACCATAAATCAGAAAGACATAACAATCATAAACATCTATGCCCCAAACACTGGCTCATCCATGTATGTCAAACAAATCCTTCTCAATTTCAGAAACCAAATAGACCATAACACAATAATACTAGGTGATTTTAACACACCTCTCTCACCACTGGACAGATCTTCCAAACAAAAATTGAACAAAGAAACCATAGATCTCAATAACACAATCAATAATTTAGACTTAACGGACATTTATAGAATATACCATCCAACCAAGAGCAAATACACTTTCTTCTCAGCAGCACATGGATCCTTCTCTAAAATAGACCATATATTATGCCACAAAGCTAATGTAAGCAAATACAAGAAGATAGAGACACTACCTTGTATTCTATCAGATCATAATGGATTGAAGTTACAAATAAATGAAAGAGTAAAAAACAGAAGCTACTCCAACACCTGGAGATTAAACAATATGCTATTACATGATAAATGGATAACAGAAGATATTAGGAAGGAAATTAAAAAATTCTTAGAGGTAAATGAGAACAAAGAAACATCATATCAAAATATGTGGGATACTATGAAAGCAGTACTTAGAGGAAAATTTATGTCATGGAGCGCATTCAATAAAAGAAGTAAAAATCAACAAATAAACAACCTAACACTACAGCTCAAAGCCCTAGAAAAAGAAGAACAGACCAACACCAAAAGTAGTAGAAGACAGGAAATAGTTAAACTCAGAGATGAAATCAACAAAATTGAAACAAAAGAAACTATACAAAAAATTGACAAAATAAATAGTTGGTTCTTTGAAAAACTAAACAAAATTGATAAACCCTTAGCCACTCTAACAAAGAGAAGACGAGAGAAAACCCAAATCACCAAAATTCAGAATGAACAAGGAAATATCACAACAGACACGATTGAAATACAAAACATAATTAGAAGCTATTTTGAAAATCTATATTCTAATCAAATAGAAAATTTCGAAGACATCAACAGGTTTCTAGAGACATATGAATTGCCTAAATTGAACAAGGAGGACATACACAATTTAAATAGAACAATTTCAAGTAATGAAGTAGAAGAGGTCATCAAAAGCCTACCAACAAAGAAAAGTTCAGGGCCAGATGGGTTCTCAGCCGAGTTCTACAAAATCTTTAAAGAAGAGCTCATTCCAATACTTCTCAAAGTATTCCATGAAATAGAAGAGGAGGGTACCCTCCCAAACTCATTCTATGAAACCAATATTACTCTGATACCCAAGCCAGACAGAGACAAATCGAGGAAAGAAAATTTCAGACCGATATCATTAATGAACATTGACGCAAAAATTCTCAATAAAATTTTAGCAAATCGCATACAAAAATATTTTAAAAAGATAGTGCACCACGATCAAGTGGGTTTATCCCAGGGATGCAAGGTTGGTTCAACATCCGGAAATCAATAAATGTAATTCACCATATCAATAGACTTAAAGTCAAGAATCACATGATTATTTCAATAGATGCAGAAAAAGCCTTTGATAAAATACAACACCCCTTCATGCTCAAAACACTAGAAAAAATAGGGATAGTGGGAACATTCCTTAACATTGTAAAGGCCATCTATGCTAAGCCTATGGCTAATATCATTCTAAACGGTGAAAAACTGAAAGCATTCCCCCTAAAAACAGGAACAAGACAGGGATGCCCTCTTTCACCACTCCTATTCAATATCATTCTTGAGACTCTAGCCAGAGCGATTAGACAGACCAAGGAAATTAAAGGAATACGAATAGGAAAAGAAGAACTCAAACTATCCCTATTTGCGGATGATATGATTATATACTTAGAGAAACCAGGAAATTCCACTAGAAAACTGTTAGAACTCATAAGTGAATTCAGTAAAGTGGCAGGTTACAAGATCAATGCTCATAAATCCAATGCATTTTTATACATAAGTGATGAATCCTCAGAAAGAGAAATTATGAAAACTACCCCATTCACCATAGCATCGAAAAAAATAAAATACTTGGGAATCAATCTCACAAAAGAGGTGAAAGACTTCTACAATGAGAACTACAGAACATGAAAGAAAGATATTAAAGAAAACCTTAGAAGATGGAAAGATCTCCCATGTTCTTGGATAGGCCGAATTAATATTGTCAAAATGGCCATACTACCAAAAGTGCTATACAGATTCAATGCAATCCCAATTAAAATTCCATTGACGTACCTTACAGAAATAGAGCAAGCAATCATGAAATTCATCTGGAAGAATAAGAAACCCAGAATAGCTAAAGCAATCCTTCACAGGAAAAATGAATCAGGGGGTATCGCAATACCCGAACTTCAACTTTATTACAAAGCAATAGTAACAAAGAGGGCATGGTACTGGTACCAAAATAGACAGTTAGATCAATGGTACAAAATAGAGGACATGGACACAAACCCAAATAAATACAACTTTCTAATACTAGACAAAGGCGCCAAAAATATGCAATGGAGAAAAGATAGCCTCTTTAACAAATGGTGCTGGGAGAATTGGAAATCCATATGCAACAGAATGAAACTAAACCCATATCTCTCACCCTGCACAAAACTCAACTCAAAATGGATTAAGGACCTTGGAATCGGACCAGAGACTCTGCGGATTATAGAAGAAAAAGTAGGTCCCGATCTTCAACATGTCGGGCTAGGACCAGACTTCCTCAACAGGACTCCCATAGCACAAGAAATAAAAGCAAGAATCAATAACTGGGATAGATTCAAACTAAAAAGCTTTCTCTCAGCAAAGGAAACTATCAGTAATGTGAAGAAAGAGCCTACAGAGTGGGAGAATATCTTTGCCAATCATTACTTCAGATAGAGCACTAATCTCCAGAATCTATAAAGAACTCAAAAAACTCTACATCCAAGAATTACAAATAATCCAAGTCGACAAATGGGCTAAGGAAATGAACAGACACTTCACAGAAGAAGATGTACAAGCAATCAATAAACATATGAAAAAATGTTCAACATCTCTAGTAATAAGAGAAATGCAAATCAAAACCACCCTAAGATTCCATCTCACCCCAATTAGAATGGCGATTATCAAAAATACAAGCAACAGGTGTTGGCGAGGATGTGGGGAGAAAGGTACACTCATACATTGCTGGTTGGGCTGCAAATTAGTGCAGCCACTCTGGAAAGCAGTGTGGAGATTCCTTAGAAAACTTGGAATGGACCCTCCATTTGACCCAGCTATCCCACTCCTTGGCCTGTACCCAAAGGACTTAAAATCAGCATACTACAGAGATACAGCCACATCAATGGTCATAGCTACTCAATTCACAATAGCCAGACTATGGAACCAACCTAGATGCCCTTCAATTGATGAGTGGATAAAGAAACTGTGGTATATATACACAATGGAATATTACTCAGCCATAAAGAATGACAAAATTATGGCATTTGCAGGCAAATGGATGAAATTGGAGAATATCATGCTAAGTGAGATAAGCCAATCTCAAAAAGCCGAAGGACTAATGATATCGCTAATAAGTGGAGGATGACACATAAAGGGGGGGAGGGAAGGGTTAATGTTAGGGTTAGAGTTAGGGTTAGGGAGGGGGCAAGTATGGAGGAAGAAAGTACTGTATAGAGGGTAAAGAGGGCTGTGAGGGGTGGGGGGAAGGGAAAAATAGCAGAATGAATCAAACAACATTACTCCATGTAAATTCATGATTACACAAATGGTATGCCTTTATGCCATGTACAAACAGAGAAACAACATGTATCCCATTTGTTTACAATAAAAAATGATAATAAAGAGTAAGAAATAAAAAAGATAGAAGTAATAAATAATAAAGAGCAGGAAAATAATGACAGGCAGTTGATAGGGAAGCTTCTTTTCTTTTTAAAAGAATTAATGTATAAAGATTTTGAAAAGTTTGGAAACCTGAAAACAATGTTTTGGATTTAACAGTATAATTATTCTTTCGTTTAATGTGCTCAGTGTCATTCAGTATTCATATACCATTAAAGGGAAAGCACCTTTGATTTTAATACTATTGATCCAAATCTTAATTTGAAATGAAGCACAAAAAGTAAATTAAATTCTTGTTTTATACCTTTGAGACACTGTTTGGTCTTATAAAAACATGGAAGCTATATGTATGTAATTGAAAGTCATTTTTGCCATGAGAAAATCTAATACTGGACTTTGTGGAGTTTTCTTTGCAAGATGGAATTCAGCATGCTTAGAAATTAGAAATTCAGTTAGGGCTCTTTATTGTTCTTCATTGTTGTTCCAAAATATGTTTTATAGGGTACATATACAACAGTTTACAGAGGAAGAAGTAAGCTGACAGAGAATTTGGTGGCATTAAAAGAGATCTGTTTGGAACACGAAGAAGGCACACCTATTACAGCTATAAGAGAAAGTATATTTATTTAGACTGTTTTAAAACCAAAGCTCTGTAATAGCTTTGGTTATAAAAAAATAAAGCAGAGAGAAATAATAATTGACTGGAAGATATAATTAGACCATTAAAATTATTTCAAAAATTAACATATTCAGTAGAAAGAATATTCTTAATGTACATTGAAATATTATGAAGTCATTAAAAGTAGTGACATAGATAAGTATCTGATAGGGAAATTTTACATATTGTTACATGGGAAGCATGGTAACTATAAATTAGCTGCATACATTAAATATAAGAAATAAATGAACTATTTAAAAACATGTCATGATACCATTTTATTCAAAAAGTGAATTATTCAAAATTGGTTTCATTCAGACATAGTGGTAAATGCCTTCATTCCCAGTGGCTCAGGATGCAGAGGCAGGATGGCATGTTTGAAGTCAGCCTCAGCAACTTAGTGAGTACCTAAGCAACTTAGCTAGACCCTGCCTCAAAATAAAAACTAAAGAAAAAGCAGAGGGGCTAGGAATGTGACTCAGGTTCAATCCCTGGTACCAAAACAAATAAATAAATAATAATATTTGAGGTAACTGATTAGCAGTATAGCAGAAGAAAGCCTCCCTTGAACCAGAAGATGGTGTGTTGTAACATTAGAGATAACCTTGGGTACTATACTGTCAAACTCAAAATCATAAAAATGGTAAAAGTTGATACCTTCAGTTTTTCTACCACTCATCCCCTTAGCAAATTGCTGTTTTTAACTTGAGAATATTATAAAACTTGGTTTATATGCTAAACTTACTTCAAGTTTTTATAAAATTTGGCCCTCCACAGACTAAACAATTGGCTTTCATTTCTGTTTTACAGCTTCACTCTTAAAGGATTTAAAATATGTAACCATAGTAACCTTACATGAGATTGTTCCCCCAGATAAACCTTTGACTCTGGTCCTTGAGTATCTGGTAAGCATTTAAAAAAATACTCAGTATTTCATTTTTTTTTTTTTAGTAATAGAAAGTCAGACATTTTTAACAGCCCCAGGGCCATTGTTGTTTATTTATTGGGTATTTAAATAGATTAGGTGGTGCATTCTGTATCTTTTCTTGACAAACAATTTTTTTAAAAAGTTAATTATTATTAAGTTAATCAGTCATGCATTCTGAAAATTGTGTTATCATGTGGTAAAATGCTGTGCTTTTTTATGGTATGGAAATAAAACAGTACATGGATTACTGTGGGGTCATCATGAGTATGCACATTGTAAAGGTATGTTTATTGTGTAATGTTAAAGTGTAAAGAAAATGAGCTAGATTGCACAGTGAAATATACCAACCTCATAATGAATCTTTGGAATTTTCTGATTGGCTTATTTACTCAACTTCTGTTTATTATCCTATAGCTTTCCTGGGATCATACTTTTAGTAAAACTGCTTTATTTAAAAAGTCTTCTAAAATATTTTTGATATTTTATTTCACATTATAACTGATTGTCTAACATGTGTAGAATAAATCTGCAGGTATATTTTACTTTCTGAAAAAATCTAAATGATTGGTACATTTTGCAAAAGGCCACCTTTAAATGGTGAACTGTCCTGGTATATTTAAAATTGTATTAAATTATATAATAACAGTGACTTTTCAGGGTTATCAATTATGAATAAGGGTTATAAGTAAGGCCAGAAACATGTAGCTATTGTGATTTATTTGTTTGAAGTAACTATCTGTAATGTCAGATGGAATAGTAATATAATTGTGTTTTTGCAGTACATCTAAGAATTCAAATAATGCTAAAGAAGTTTGTTATAATAACCAGATGCAGAAGATATCCTGAAGTTATTAGATAAATAAAAGAATTTGACATACTTGTATTCTTATGGACTTCATTGTTTTGAGTGGTATATTTTACATTTTCAAATATTTTATTTGTACAAAGTTCAACAGTTTATAGAAACCTGTTTTGAAAATAGACTGTCCCATCTTGTGTGTTTGAGACCTTAATAATTCTGTAGATGGTAAATTAGTAACTTCAAACCTACATTTTTTTTAATAGTGAATTTGGTAAATATAAAGGGAAGTCAGTTTCTGTTATTGAAAGAGAGGTCTGAACATACTGCTAGCACATTGCTAAGAATTTTATAACAAGGATTTAAAAGTATTTTCATATACATTTTATGAGGATTGTTTTCATCATAGTTTATTTTGTGCTTTGCAAGGTGTTGTGAAGCTATTTGTAGATCTCAGTTTTTAAAATTCTGATTCTTTCTGCTTTTATATTAGCACTAATTTGGAAAGTAAATAGTCTTTAATTATCATAATTTGACAGAGGTTTGAGAAGTCTTTTAAGTTAGTTCTAAATAGTTGGAAAATATTTTATTGTATGTTAAAATCACAGTGTTTTCCAAATGTAAAATTTAACATAAATATACTGAAAGGTAGCTGTGTTCACCACTGAAACCCCAAAGCAACCCAACAGAAATATATTAAAACAGTAACTTCAGAGTTTTCAAAACAAATAAATATGTGAAGTCTGAAGACTTCACAGTCTACAATTTATTCAGGCCAGGTATGGTAGTGCAAACCCACAAACCAGCTACTTGGGAAACTGAGGTAGGTAAATCACAAACTTGAGGCCAGCCTGAGCAATTCAATGAGACCCTGTCTCAGAATTAAAATGCAAAAGAGTTGGGTGCATAGCTCTGATATACAGTGCTCTTGAGTTCAATCCCTACTCCACCCCTCCAAAAAACCACCAGAGGCATTCCTGCCATTCATCACCAGCTGCCTTGGCTTATTTTTGGTATTAAGATGTCAGTTTTCATCTACAAGTAAACTGAAGGTAATTCTTGAGTTTTCAGTACTTTAGGTTATTTTTGGTAACCCCAGAAAATCAAGATGTGTTCCACATCTCCCTTTTCATCACAGTACACAAAATACCTCTATCATTAGCCTTATAGAAATTGCTTTTTTCAGAGCACTAGAGTGCATTACCCCTTTTTGAATCACAGCTGATTTTGAAACTGAGTAGGAATTGCTAAAATTAAACTGTCCAGGAGGTAGATGTTAAAAGCTGTTTGAGTTATTTTTATAACTGGTAATTTGTCATGGTATGCAGCCCTATTCTCTCTGATACCTGAGACTTACATAAAGCCACCCAGTCCAATGCCATACTTAAAGGTATTAGCCCAGATCACATTGTTTTTTAAGGGAATAAATGCCTGTGTTTGGTTGACATACTGGAATTTTATAATCAAACTATGAGCTTTAGTAATATAGAGGATATGTCTGTTTAAGCTGTTTTCTCTAATAAATGAACTGTTAGTATGAAAACAAAATATTGTTATGTTTATGATACTTATTTTCATGACACTGATGACACAAATGATAGATGCTTCAAATTGAACAATATAAACTAAAATTGAGAAAACAACTCAAAATGGTAAAGGCATAGTCCTTAAAATAATATAATGTCTGTAAGAAACCTATGAAAACCATGTTGAACATGGAAATTGACGTAAGAGTGTTTATTAAGCAAACAGAGTGTCTCCCTGCAGGGTAAGAGAGAAAATGATAGGACAAGAGAAAGGGCGTGTGCGAGTGTAAAAATCCAGCAGGAGACAGAAAGAAAGTGAGCAGGAGAGAGAAAGCATGAGAAAAGATGGCAGGGAAGCTATCCTTAAGCAGTTGAATTCCACCAGGCTAACAGGGGAGCAATAATGGAGAAGGATACTTGCAAGCTGACTGATGAACTAATAGCTAGCTAGGATGTTCACAGACTGACAAGTAGTTGGGAGATAGGGAAATGGCTGCAGCATAAGGGACAGGGGAGCAGCTTTATATTACATTCCCTTGCTTCTGTTTTTATAAGAAAATCTTTTGTTCTTCAGTTCTTTCCCACATTTTCTATCCTTCCTGCCTACGTGACTAGGCCCTGTTTTGCAGGTGAGATGTAAATAGTCCATTCTCCCAGGGGCAGTCTTCAACTTCTAGACTTCCAGAGGCATATGGCTTTCATGGACTTCATTTCCTCAATTTGAATGATCCCATATTTCTGCATCAACTGCCTGTCCCCAGTTCTGGCTTTACTCCTCCCTCTAATTTAAGAACTGCTTTACTGCTGTATGGAAAGGAGGGTGATGACTGCTCTGGCTTCTTTGAGTTGGAAGGGGGCAGTGTGGGGCAAGCAGTTTGGAGTTCCCTTTTTAGAAATCAGGTCAACCAATGGGTCCATGGTAGAAGTCTGGTTGGGGAAGAGCAGTTTGTAAAGGCATCTGGGGGTGTATACTTCTATGAGAGGAGAACAAAAGGGCATGAGTACTGAAATGAGATTAGTATATGATAAATGTTGCAGAATCTGGAACATGCTAATGAATATCCTTATTAGGGGGTGGAAGAACTGAGAAGTTGTTCCCATAACAAGGCCTACCAAAGACTGGAGAAGACAAGGCCTTTATTTGGGAACTTCAACATTGTACAGGTTATCAGGAATATAAACACAACATTTAGAAGAGATATCTATAGATTAAGCCTACTTGTGTCTGTAGGCCTTAAAGTAACTAAAAACTTCTGATTCTGGCAGTTTCTCTCAATAGTTATCAGGAACATTTGCCTAAGAATCTCTCTTTTGTAGCTTTCAGTCTTTATTTTAGTGGGCTAACATAAGTATACATCTTAAGTTGTCTATAACTGTACAGTTATTTACCCCCTTTTATCTAATTGGAGTCTACATTATCTGTCCTATATGATTTCAAGTTAATTTATAGTGTTTTCTCTTGAAGCAGTATTTCAGCAAAATAATAATCAGGCAACAGTTAGAGTTTACAAGGAAAATACAAAATGGAATCACCAAGAGTAAAACATTCAGTTTGTGCAATAGCTATCTTGAATTTTGGCTGAGTTATTCATTATATACCCTTTTTGAGATAACAGTAATCTTTACAACAATCATCAAACTTTTGAGCACAACTTCAAATGAGTTAAAGTCTGACTTAATTTGGAGCCATTCAAACATGCTGCAGGGTGAGGCAGAGTCTTATCTGAGGTAAGGCAGGGTTCTTCACAAATCTTAGGTAAAATGTTCTAATCCTGAAGCTAATTTTTCCCTTTTTTGCCATGACCAGCATGACAAAATTCTCAAGTTCAGTGAGGGGCAAAGGAGTATTAGAAAATAAAGGTTTATAAATACAGATTTTGGAAGATTAAGCTGAGATCAGATGGAGCTCTTTTCTCTGATGGAAATGCAGATCTAAAGAGTTATGTCAGCAATTTTTATATATGTGTATGTAAGCATTATTCTTAGTTTTCAGGAAAGTTACAGAGACTAGGACATTTATGTAACTTTTTTTCACAACTGCAAAGTGCAATGTTAGGAATTCTGTGTAGCTCTCAAGGAAGTCCACTGTCCAGAGTTATTGTAAGGTGGATAGAAACCATAGAAGGGAGCTCCTGAAACACTGATTATCTATCAAAAGAATTCCTTCCTTCACAAGAGCTGTGTGCCTGATATCAATGTCAGAGCTGATAGGACTCCTGTATAGAGCCTCCACAGGAAGGGTACTGCCACAACAGTTAAGCATATTTTGCCCCTGCACAGGAACACTCCCAGGCACCAGGCATGCCACAGTCATGAGGTCAGAGACCCCAATCTCAGTCACTGCTATTCCATTTCTGCTACTGTGCATTACACTCTTTCTTAAATATCATATTAAGAAGTTTACATATACTGACTCCTGAGTCTATGTGAACACTACTTAACAAAATTTAAAATTATATCTAAAATATGAATTAAAGAAAATTGGGGAGAGCTTTTATACCTGGAAAATATGAACACACTTAATATACAAAGAATAATGTTTAAGTATGTTACTCCATGGAATAACTTTGTAAATTAATTGGATGTCTCTAACAAACATGTTTGAGTAATCCCATACATGTCAACTCTAATTCACTCATCTTATTGTAGAAAATCCAAGATCTCAGACAAATTTACCAACAGTATTTGCAGTCTCTTTCCTGTTGGAGAAAAGTCCTAGAAAAATTGATGTTAGACATTTTATAAACATCAACATTCTATTAGTTTGACCATTCTATTAGTTTGACTTGTGAGTTAATTTTAAAGACATTTTACTTCTATTATTTTACCCAATTTTATTGAACTTTTTTAAATCACATGAATTTAAAGTATTTGGATCCATTTTTTAATATTTTAATTTTATGTGTTCTTATATTTAACACAAAAGCAAATGCCTTGTAATGTTTATCTCCATTGCAATGTAACAGAGGTTCAAAAATAACTCTAGAGTTGTATAAAATGAACTGATCAAAAAATCATTAACCTAGGTATGTAGTATCAAAATTGTGAGCTCAAAAATATAGCATTTAAGAAAAACAAAAGTTCTAGAAGAAAAATGATAATGGCCATTAATTATACCATGAGAGAGTGAGAAGGAGAAGGGCAGAGAGAAGAGTTAAAGGGGAGAAATAAAGTATTCTGTGTTGCAGCCCAGGAGAAATTTAAAATGGACTTTTTTCCTTCAGTTTGAGACTGGTCTCCCACTAAGCATTCTGGCTTCCTCCATTTACATTTAAATGTAAGCCTTGACTGAGATCTGAAAGGAGATAATAGGCTCACAGAAACTTGATACCTAGGGCATTTTAACCCTTTTCCCTGGTTAGTAATCAATTCAGGACTGAATGCAGAAATTTTTGAAATATCTCCCACTACTCTTGAGGAATGGGGCTGCTATATCATACTCCTTACTGGGACATGCCACTGATTGTTGGGCTGGTTACTCCCTCCACACTGCTATATGCAGGACCTTGTGGCAGGAGGACTAGGTTGGCTGGGCTGGGGAATGGAAGCAGAAACAGAACTGAGTGGAACTTGGAGGAGGAGGAGGGGTTAAGAGGGGGAGAAGAAGCGAAAAGGAAATGTTTGAATTTGCAGGAAGAGCCAAGAAGCAAGAAATAAGAGACTTGAAGATAAGGAATCCCTTTCTATCTGCCCACTGGCTCACAGAAGCTGTGTGCCATTATGTGTCCTTTTTCGATTGATTTTCTAAAGGGTACTGTGGCCAAATATCATTAAGTTTTGATGGCTTAAAGCCGGGGGTCAGGTGAAGGGTTCTAAAGTTTTCTAACAGACATCCCATGGGTGAATCTGCTGGAATAGAGGACCCAGATCCCATGGTGGAGACTGATACAGCCAAGTCTGTGTCCAGAGCATCCTGAGGCCAGAGTAGTCGACTGAAGAGGAGGCAGCACATCAATGGTGGTGTCACACAAGCATCAATGTGAGGCCAGACTAAAGCCAAGGAGGGTTGAGAACCTAACGTCAGGGTTTTTGAGGGTGAGTACAAATGTGAGCACAAAGATGAGCCTCAAACCTGAGAGAGAATTTCCATCATAAAATTAGGTACCCACCCAGCAGATAAGACCGACTAAGGGGGCAAGCCAAAACTATAAAAGTCTTGACTGGGGGTGCCACCACCCCTCAGCCACCTCGAGGGTCCCAGATACTCAATGGTCCCATCTCAGGTTGGCAGAGAAGTGTTGAAGTTGGCCTAGGGGAACCCACCTAAGGAACTCACCAATCTGAGGTCCGGTGATTGATGCAGAACAGAGCAGAGCATCCAGGCAGAATGGAGGGTGAGGCTGTGTCTGGGGGGTACTGGGGCATCAGATGGGGTTTCACTTGCTTAAGAGACAGTGGAAGAGCCCATCCAAATCACAGCACCAATGTAAGAAACCCACAAAAACCACACTGGACATGGGGATTGACATAAGAAGGTTTATTAAGCAAACAGAGTGTCTCCCTGTAGGGTAAGAGAGAAAATGGAAGAAAAAGAGAAAGGGTACGTTCAAGAGAGAATATGAAACATGAGGAGGAGAGAGAAGGAAAGCGTAGGAGAGAGAAAGTATGAGAAAAGATGGCGGGGAAGCTGTGCTTAAGCAGTTGAATTCAGCCAGGCTAACAGGGGACCAATAATGGAGAAGGATACTTGCAAGCTGACTGATGAACCAGTAGCTAGCTAGGATGTTCACAGAGTGACAAGTAGTTGGAAGGTGGGGAAATGGCTGCAGTGGAAAGAGTGGGGAGAGTGACAAGAAATTGGGAGGTGGGGAAATAAATGCAGCATAAGGATGGGGGAGCAGCTTTATATTACAAGGTCTTTTTTTTTTCCCCTTTTACTATTCTAAGTCAGTTGCTTTTCTACTTACCATAGATTATACTAATACCAAAGTATATCTTCATATCTGTAAGACTAATTTTTACTTTTTTGCTTTTGTAGCTGTTTCTATACTAAATTCTACATGGGTTAACTTATTGCCACAGAAGAATGGAGTTGCATTGATACTTGAAACCACAAAGCCTTCTCATTAATGAAAAACAGGATTTAAAGCTAGCAGATTTTGGTATGGAATGATTAAATATTTATAAATTCCTCCACGTGGTTAGGTATAAAAGAAAAAACATTGTCACAATATGTTATCACTTTCATATGAGTTTGGAAATTTTCTCTGGGCCCACTGAACAATAATTGACAGAATTCTGTGGATGGTTTATGTTGGTTGTTAGTAACAAATAGTAAAAGACGTGGGTTCCCAGGTGTGGCCCATGGACTCCAGGTTTCTGATACCCTTTCAGGCAGTGTCCTGAGGTAAAAATATATTTTCAGAAGTGCACTAAATATTATTTGCTTTTTTCCCTGTGTTAATATTTGCACTGTTGATCCAGAAGCAATAAGGATAAAACTGTTCTTTCTTGGTATATGTTCAGGCAGTGCCACCAAATTATATCATGGTATTCTTCACCATTGCACATTGTTAAAGACAAAGTATTGGTTACACTTAAGTTATTTTTCCAAGCAGTAAAATGCATTAATTTTATTAAATTTTCATCCCTGAGTAAATGTCTAGTACTTTTGTGTTTACATGTATAACGAAATGGGAATTATATAAAAGCACATTGACTGCACACAGAAATACTACAGTTATCTCAAGGAAAAGATTTTGGATGATTATTTGACTACAAGCTGAACTAGCCCCGTATTTTATTCACAGAACATCATTTTTTTTCTACAAAAAATGACCAACAGACAAGCTGTGGTTATTTAGATTTAGCTATTTGACTGATTTTTCTTGAAATTAATGAATTAATCTTGTTACTTCAAGGAAATGAACTGCAGGTATTTCTTGCCAATACTAAAATTCAGGTTTAAAAATACAAATTATATTTTGAAGTTTTTGATCTGCTGCTTTGAGCTTAATATATTCCCATTACTTAGAAACTTTTCTGATGAGGTTAGTTGAAATATTAAAAATAGAGGTTTTTATAAATTTTGAATAAAAATTAAAAATTTCAATCTATAACTCAAGAAAAAATATTTTTCCAGTTATCAGCACCTCATATTATAGAATCATGCCTGGTAGAAGATTCATTTAAAGTGCAAGATGAATTTTAACAAAAGTATGAATAGTTTATGGATTATAATTTAAGTTACCATATAACCTTGAAGAAATAATTTAATCTAATAATAATATATCAAAGAATATTATCTGAAGTGATTAGAAAACACTATTAAAATGTTTCTCCTCTTTTGCCTCTTCATATCAGTGAGATGTGATTTTCTTCATATAGCTATATGTATTATAATATGTTGTGATATGGAGTAAAGCATCATATTACAATAGATAGAAGGCAAAAGCAAACACAGAATACAGCTGTCTTCTATCAAAATAGACTCTAAACAATTTATTGGAATGTTTAAAAAGACCATTTCTAATTAATTTTTTGGAAAAAATTTTCTTAAAAATGTTATTCATGCTAATATGAGAGGTGTTTTTAATGCATAACTATGTTTTATTTTTTCTCATATTTTATGGCAAACATCAAAAGTAATCTATATAAGTAAAAATACTTGGGGTCCTTAATTTTTAAGAACTTAAAATGAGTTTCAAGACCCAAAAATTTAAAATCCATCTCTGAAAGGGGGTCCCTTTATATGCTTGCCAGCAAGACTGCATTTAGTATGTGCTTAGTAATTTAATTGGTAGTTATTTACATTTTAGGCAATCTGATTTTAAGGGACTTCAGAGTAAAACAAAATTACATGTTCTTTTTGCTTTGAGTAAATTGTTTCTACTAGAAGAAGAGAAAACTTTGTAGATTAGCTTTGAAATTTATTTACTCTAGAATACTTTTGTAGAACTTAGTTTTTAAAAACCCATTCAGTTTTCCAAAATTGCATTTTTAATTTTTCACAAATTATTCCAATAGTTTCTTTTGGAAAATTTCACTAAATTTTACAAGTATGAGTAGTTCAGGTTATTATAAAAATTTACTTTTTAAATGATGAATTTGTCTTTGGCAATTTGTATACATCTACCCACTTAGTATTTTGTTATTTGTTTGAAGCATAAATTCCTCTTTTTATTTCCTTCCTTAAAACAGAAATGAGTGGGTCAACCATGTTTAAACAAAAAAGATATTATTTACATTTGCTTGCATAGATTATACAGTCTTTTTTAAATAGTTTGTCACTCTTTCCCTTTTAATTGTCCCGACTCCCCTTCTCTCTTTGTCAAACTGCATTTACTATTCTTTGACATAATCAAAAAATGAATGGCTGTGAGAGAGAAACATTCATGAGTATTTGAAATGCAAAAGAAATGTCCAGGACCATCAAAAATCCACTTTTATCTGGAAATTCTCTGAGTGCTTTAAATTTTGCCTCTAACTTCTTTAAAGGAAGTAAAGCAAATTTTATCTGCTCACAGGTCAACAAGAAATTCTAATTACTGCCAGGTGCATTGTTGCATGCCTGCAAACCCAGTGGTTTGGGAGACAGAGACAGAATGATTGCAAAATCAAGAACAGCCTCATAGAGTTAGCAAAGCCCTTAAACAATTTAGCAAGACCCTGACTCATAATAATAGCTCAGTTGTAAAGTGACCCTGGGTTAAATCTCAAGTAATAATAAAAGAAGAAGAAAAGAAAAAACAAAAGAGAGAGAAAAAAATTCTTATTTTTCCGTGAGATAATATAATCAGCTTTCTTGCTTTTGTTATTTATTTTATTGCATGCTAAATACACTTGGGGCTACAAGTAAGTGAGTGTCAATTCAGTTTGATTCATTATACTGTTAGTTGTTCTTGATCCTTTTGAAAATTCTACCCTTTTTTCATGACCAATGAAAATCAGAAGTCTAGGAATTACAATATAGTCATTTGCATTAATGATAAAATTTGACTTGTGTGGAATCATGTGACAGTTAGTTGAGTTTGAGAGTTTATTTATTTTATTTCATAGCAATACCAAAATTCTGGTTGTAGACCAGAAACCTATTTGGACAAGCATGGTAGTTCACGATCTTCTCAGGAGCAGGAGAATAAATTGGGGCAACTACCACTGGAAACTTGCGAAGCAGTAGGATAAGCAAATTTATAGCTCTGTTCTTTTCCTCCATATAACTCAGTCTTAGCATCTGAAAGATAAATCAGAAAGCTACCTTCCATCATCTTAATTACCAAATATTACAGAAAATAATTTGTTATACTTGTTTCTCAAAGATGAGAGATTAATAGTAAAATTGATAATAAATAAAATGGTGTCAGCATCCTTCCAGTTACCATTAGCCATGATTTAACTTTCTGGTGTGGCTTATACAATTTTTATCCCATGTAATAAAGTATTGACTTAAGTTTTTGATATTTTTCATATTTTAATCAGATATATAAATTTATGTGTCATATAAAATTACATGTAATAGTAATCTCAGCCTTAAATAATTCTCATTTGAATTAAAATGTATGGTAAAAATAGATTTATTTTCTTAATCTACCTTTCAAAATTGCTTCTTCTTCAAGTGATCAGGATTTATAAGTTTAGAGATGATAATAACACTAGTACAAATGATGGATAAAATGGAGAACTCTAGTATTCATTTCAGGATAATTAGCATATTCCATATTAAATTGACAAAGGAATAGAAAATATTTTGCATTATTTACAGCAATTAGTAATACTCAAAAGCAATGAGGTCTCTCTTAGTCTAAAATTATCCATGTAACAAGAAGAGTACAGAATACATTGTAATTTCTGTTCCATGGAAACCTTTTCTGAATGGATTTCTGCAAGAAAATTGTCAGTAAAACTCAACTGGATTGTAGATTAATGACTTCAGGATATTTAATAAAAATAGTATAGCAAGTAAATGTTAGAATTAGGTTAGAGGTGATAAGAGCTTATAACTGTGGCAAGTAAAATTCTGTATCTCAGTATCACTGACCTATTTTGGATTAATTTAATTTTAGCTAGAAAATAATTTTGGCACTTTGACTAATGGACAAAAGGAAAACATTTTAAGCTTTGATTAAAAAAAACTAAACATCTACACTTTATACCAGGTACATTCAGCACATAAAAGTAAGTAAAATTTGTGGTCTCAGAATTATTGTATTTAGTTTAATTATATAGTGATATGCTGGCCCAAGACCACAGGTGCTCAGCAGAATTCATAAAATCAATATTGTTGAAACTTCAAGGAGCCATTGAATAGCCATCTCAGTATCCCTGTGAATGAAGTCATGATGAGGATAGGAAATAAGAAATTTTCTATATTTGTAATGGATTTCAGTGTATTTAATTTTTTTGCTTTTTTCCCTATTAATGACTAGCCAGATCCATGTCAGTTCCCACAAGACCTACTCAAGTGATATTGTCACACTATGGTATCAGCCATCTGATGCACTTCTTGGTTCTGCAGAGTACTCAACACAGATTGACAAGTGGTACATATATACAGACACAAAATTACCATATTTATAATTTTGAAATCGTGTAGCTGATAACACAGGGCATACTAATAGTGACCTTGAAAGAGTTGTAATTTTAAAAAGCCACAGCATAAGCAGTGAATAAGAGTTCTGGGATGGTATCAAGATTATCTATGTTTAAATATCAATTTCATTATCCAAATCACTGGCCTGTGCCTTAGATTCCACATTTAAGTAAGTGTAAATATTTAACAATAACTACTTTAATGTTCTGTACATAATGTTAAAGCCAAATTAATTAACATGTAAAAAAACTCAGAAAAGTTTTGAATGACACAGTATTTAAATGCAAAATTATTTTATCATTATTTAATATTCATCAAAATATACCAGTTTTAAGTTGTTCTAAAAACAATAATCAAAATACTGTAACCATCTTTCTCAAACATCACGTTGATCTTGGTATTCCCCTATTTAAATACCTCTATGGCCAGTGCACTCATTATGCTATAAAGTGCATTTCTTAATCCAGAACTTAGAGATTTCCATAAAATATTTATGAAGGGCATTGGAGTTGTTTCTGTATTTTAACTTCTGTAAACAATGCTACTGTGAATGTGAGCATACAAATATCTGTTCAAGACTGTGCTTTCACTACTTCTGTGTCTAGATCTGGGAGTGGAATAGTTGAATCACATAATAATTCTGTTTTTAACTTTTTGAGAAACCACTGTGCAGTTTTCCATTTCAATCATATCATTTTACTTTCTGTATAATATTTTAATATTTAAAATTAGATTTTACATAATTTTTTAATGTTTGCTAGATTAGAAGATTTTAATGGAAGGACTGTCTTAATGAATCAAACAACATTACTGTATGTGGATTTATGATTACACAAATGGTATGCCTTTGCGCCATGTACAGAGAGGCAACATATATCCCATTTGTTTACAATAAAAAAATAAATAAATAAAAAATAAAAAATAAAAAAAAGAATCTATAGGTGATTATAAAGACACATTAGTAAACAAAGTGGAGTAACTGCTTGCTCATTTCTTTGCATTACTGTGAATACCAAAATCAACATGAATCTTAGGACTACACTTATAATTTTAAAATTTGAATTTACTTTGCTAAGAAATAATTTAAAATATAATTTCAAATTTTACTAATGCCATTATAAACTTTCTTGAAGCTACATAGGATTTTGTAATGATCTATTCGTATTGCGTTAGACCTTGACCTTCATTAGTTATATGTCTCTTTTTATACAAAGAGTTCTATTTCAATCTATGTGGGAATGAATGCTTTCAAAGACTGGACTGACACTAGTGTGGAAAGTGATATGTTGAAGATTATTAATTTTTAAAAATGAAATCTGAACTTTGTTAATTAAAGTAGATTTAAATGCATATAAAAAAAATTCCTGTATATTCACAAAACTCCTAGATGATAGTGTCTCTACATTGAGCCTCCTTATTTTTCTTCTCTTACATACACACACACACACACACACACAAACACACACTACCCTGTATCTGCATATTGTCTCTGCTTCATGCATTAGAAAGTGTTGAATTATTTGTTTCCCTATATCCCTGTTACCTTATTCCTTAGATCATGCTACCATCATCTCCCAAATTAGCACAACAATCTCCTTATTTATTGGTCCTCTTTCCTGTCTTGCCCTTTTCAACCAATAAGTATTTATAATTTCCATCATTTTAATTTCAGTTGAAATAAAATATCTAATAAGTGTAAAATGTTCTCTAAGGCACTTTCTCAGTAATGCCTATATATATATGTGCATAAGGATAAATTACATGAATATGTATAAATTTATATATATATAATTATGTATAATTATAAATATGTATAATTTATATATATATATATATATATATATATATTGATTCAGGAACTCCATCTCAGGAAACTTCGCCAGGTGTCTCTTCAAATGATGAATTCAAGAACTTAAACTTTCCAAAGTTTAAACCACGGCCTCTAATTAAACATGTACCCAAGTATTTTTTTTAACTGAAAAGGGGAGAAATTATATGATTCTTTTTAATTTCTTAAAGTATTTGCCACAATAAAAATTCCATACAAATAATAATACACACAGTTCTTAAATATTTTGGAACCTAATATAATTAAATTTCTCCTTTCCTTTTTCATATTAATTTTATAATTCAGTAAGGAAAAATTAGTAAAGTATGTATGAAGTAGCATTGAGTTGTAAATAAAATGAGTGTAGAACTTAGTTATTAGAATTTTACAGTTTATCTAGGTAGCTCCTTTTCCCAGAAAGAAAGCATTGATTATTGCCTTATTTGGTACCTTAAAGATCAGGATACATTTTTGTTTTGCTTTCTACAGAATTGTTTTCTATTTACTCACAAAATACCGAAGTGTTATAAGTAATCTTTTGACTCTGATGCTTACATCAGATGACCAATATGTATTTTGTTCAGCTTTACTGACCTAATTTGTACTTGAAGAATATAAACTGTGATTCCACAACAAAATGTAATGTCCTGAATGTCAGCAGTTCAGTTGAAGTTTCTTCTCACAGCTGCATCCAGATTAGTCTAAAACTCCCAGTAAAATTGGCCTGAATATTTTGATTTGTGGAATGCATTATATTTGCAGTAACATAGAATAACCCCTTGACTTTATTTTCCATTAAAAATTTTGAGTCACCAAAATATCAAATTAAGGACATTGTCTATTTAAATTAAAAAATTTACATTGCTTATAACATAACACACTTCTTGTACTTTCATTTCTTCTCAAACTAGGGAAGTAATAGCAAAACATATCTGATACCAGAAATATTTTAAAATAATTGTATGTACTTAAAGTCTTGTTGTTATATAGTACCTGATGTTTTCAGCTAGACATTCTTAGGAAGAATAGTCATGTATGCTGTCACTTTTTGGTCTCTCCAAAGTAGTATAATTCCTATTTTCCTATATTTTATGTATATACACACATACTGTTCAGTGTAGAAGGCTGAAGCCCTGTGAAGCAGATTGACCATGAAATTAGGTCCAATCTTGTCAGTGCCTATGGTCTTCTGGATATGTGCCAGAATGGCAAAGTGCTGAAGAATGGAAGAGTCTGGAGAATGTCTAGGTTTGCAGGATGGCTGGGACCTACTTAGAACACTCAGGGAAGAATATTTCTCTACTTATAATGGTACTTTTGTCAGTGAAAGGCAGTGAAAGATAGAACCTCTGATTTGTCAACCAGAGATAATACCATTAAAATAATTCCTACCTCCACTATTTCCAGTTATGTTAATTTCATAAATACAATTAGAATTCTTTATTAACTATTGGCTTGGTGGTCTTGATTAGTGAAGTTTTATGAAGTTAAGCACATTTAAATTGAGCTTAGTCCCTTCTAGTACCCATTGCTATAAAAATTTATTGAATTGTTTGTCGCTGTGTTTATCTTGAAACACACTAATATATTTGGGGGACACTTTTCTGTGTTTTTACCCATATGATAGGAAAATGATGCTTTTATGCACTTGCCTTCATTTCAATACTGTGAAAATTGATGTAGTCATTAAGCTCTCATTATGGAGGTTACTTGATTTTGAGAAAGAATGATGACTCAAATTTAACAGCTTTAATATTTTTCTTGATCATTGAAAATTTGAATTGATGCTATTTATGATCTCTTCCTAAGATAATGACAAGTTTAGCCTCTTTAGACTAAAATAGTTTTGAGTCTATTTGAATTCAACAACAGTATCTCTTTTAGGAAATTTAAATTTAGCAAACAAAAACATTTAGAAAATAGTTTTAGCTGAAAAGTTTCTATCAGCTAAGATGAAAAGTGCCACATTTTTAATTGTTATATCTATGTTAGACTGTGAAGGAATTGAGTTGTTAACAATATTTCCACAGGTAAATCACATCTTATTTTGTAATTCTGGAATGTCATTAAGCCTCAGTTTTTTCATATGCAGAATGATAATGATTATTTATGGGAGTATCCAGAATATTTCAGGAACATGCTTATGTTAAACATATATATATATATGTATATGTATACATATATATATGTATATATACATACATATGTTATACAATATATGTTATATTTATTACACAGTTTCTTTAATGATCTGGATCTCTCATTGTGACCAAGAACAGTGGTTGGCATTTATCAACTATGTCAAGGCCATGTCCTCCAAATTTTTGATCTCTTATGTTCTCTTTTTCCTTATGGTTAACTGCCTTTCAGGTTGCTGCAGCTCCAAATACCACTCACATTTCCTCCAAAGCATGAAGAAGTGGGAGAAAAAGGGTGGTACCAGCCACATTTATTCTCTTATATTTTGAAAGCTAGGCTTTCATAGAAACCCCTGAAAGGCTTCTTCCAAAGTCTCATTGGCCAGCACATTAATTGTTAGAGAGACTCGAAATTGGGAGCAGGACTGTTGTAATTAGCCTAAACTTAGAAACAGTCCTGATTTATAATCCATCTGTCAATTAACAAGGAAAAGGGACAGCGGGTATTGATAGGTTAGTAAGAACATCTGCCATAAGGACACTGACTGTATTGCACCCAGCCCTTGGTGATTCATGAAGAAAAGTAAAAGCAAAAGTTGAATATTTTAATTTTTTATCACTTCTGAAAATAGAGGAATCTAAAGTTTTATCTAAGGTCCATAATTATCTTGAAATTGTGAAACTGAGATATAATTATTACTGTATAATTTCAATAGCAATTCAAATTCAAGTGTGTCTGGAATACTCCAAATCAGTACTTGAAAATAGTCCTCATATTAAACAACTGAGATTTTTTAAAAAAAGCTCTAAATACTGATTTGTCCTTTTCTGACTTTTATAGTAACTGAGAGTAAAAGTTAATGAAGCAGTAGTTAGATTTTTTACAGTTTGAATCTAAGAAAAGGATTTCAGGAGAAGAGGCCATGAAGCATACATAATTTCAAAGTCTGTGCCCCAAAATACCTGCTTTACCATAAAGTAAGAATATCCAAAGATTTCCCCCTTTATGTTGTCTAGTGTTGAGGAATGAGATGGATTAGAGGTTTAGAAAGAGATGGTTTCTGATTTTAAATCTGAAACATTGGTCATTTTCAAAAGTCAATCAAAATTTCTTAAAGGAAGGAGCCCCCACTGTAGTTTTTCAAGTCAGTCATAATTTTTTATTATGTAAAATTTTTAAATATATATGTTGCCACTACTCTAAGAAACTGTAAGAAACCACTAATACTTAAGTATGGGTCATCAAACTTACTGCATTTAATTTGAAACATACCATCTGTGATGGCATCTATAGGCCTAATATAGCTTCAATTCATTAGTGGAAAAACCTTACCTTAATATATAAAGATGAATTTCCTTTCTGAGCATCTCTCTGACTTTACCATCCCTATGACAGGGGTCAGTGTATTATCAGAGCCATTAAAATAATACATTTCCCATGTGGGAGGTAACTCTTAAATTTCACTTCTGACATTCATTTATATAAATTAGCCCAGTGTCTTACTTTAAAATGGAGTAAGATAAGTCAGGGATTAGGAGAATATTTGAAAACTGAGCTATGAAAAGCTTTCATTTATTTCCAATTCTCATTTACTAGAGAAAAGAGATTCATTGAGATTTATATAGCAATCAGCAACAAGCAAATTGAATAAGAAATCCTTTAGACTTTTACTCAACCTTTACAGGATATTTTAAAATTTAAGACTACATTCTGACAGAGGTTGGAAATGAGAAATGAATTACAGTGCTTTTTTAAAAAAGTTTATATTGCATTGTTAATACCAAATTTCAGTTTAAGGTAGTAGAACCAATCTGTTCCATGTTCTTCACTAAAAATCTGAAGGTAGTTTGAGGACCTGATACCTTTATGCCATCATGAAATAACAATAAAGAACAGAGAGAATAAGAACCTGGTAATGCATTTTATGAGGTCTCCCAACCCAGTAAGTTCTGGAACAAATACCATATGTTTTTTGTTCTTTTGTTTTTTTGATTTTTTTTTCTTTCAGAGAAACACCTGCTTGCACGATGCTTTAAAGCAGAGTTTGGGGAAGGGTTCTGAAAAGGGATTACTTCCTTTGGTTTCCTCCTGAAAATGGACAAAAAAAAAGACAAAACTTTGAGCAGGGCTATATAGACATATAAGTGCAGTATGTTTATGTTGGATCTCTATAAACTTTTTAAATGCTCCTTTATAGTTGGATCATATATGTTTGTAATAATATTGACCTTCATCTAATGACTTTTGTCTGTGCATTTTATATTTGTCAGTATTCAGTTTGAAAGAGATTCACTTGCAAAAAAATTGTTTGTTTAAATTTATTTTTATTGTAAATAAACGGGATACATCTTGTCTCTCTGTACATGAAATTAAGGCATACCATTTGTGTAATCATACATATACATAGGGTTATAGTTTTTGACTCATTCTGTTATTTTTCCCTTCCCTCATCCCTCTTTTTCCTCTATACAGACTCTCCTTCCTCCATTCTTGCCTCCCTCCCAAATCCATTATGTGTCATCACCCACTTATCAGCCAGCTAATTCATCCTTTGGTATTTTGAGATTGGCTTATCTCACTTAGCAAGATATTCTCCAATTTTATCCATTTTCCTGCAAAGGCCATAATTTTATTATTCTTATGGCTGAGTAATATTCCATTATACACACACACACACACACACACACACACACACACACACACACACACACACATATATATATATATATCATATTTTCTTTATCCATTCACCAATTCAGGGGCATCTAGGTTTGTTCCACATTCTGTCTATTGTGAATTGAGTAGCTATGAATATTGGTGTGGATGTATCTCTGTAGTATGCTGATTTTAAGTCCTTTGGGTATAGGCAAAGGAGTGGGATAGGTGGATCAAATGGGGTTCCATTCCAAGGTTTCTAAGGAATCTCCACACTGCTTTCCAGAGTGGCTACACTAATTTGCAGACCCACCAGCAATGTTTGAGTGTACCTTTATCGCCACATCCTCATCAACACCTCTTGTTGCTTGTATTCTTGATAATCACCATTCTAATTGGGGTGAGATAGAATTTTAGGGTAGTTTTTATTTGCATTTCTCTTATTATTAGAGATGTTGAACATTTTTTCATATATCTGTTGATTGCTTGTAGATATTCTTCTGTGAAGTGTCTTCATTTTCTTAGCTCATTTGTTGATTGGGTTATTTGTACTCTAGGTGTAGAGATTTTGAGTTCTTTATTTTTCTGGAAATTAATGCTCTGTCTGAAGTATGAGTACCAAAGATTTTCTCCCACTCTGTAGGTTGTTTCTTCATATTGCTAATAGTTTCCTTTGCTGAGAGAAAGCTTTTTAATTTGAATCTATCCCAGTTGTTGATTCTTGCTTTTATTTCTTGTGCTATGGGCGTCCTGTTAAGGAAGTGTGATACTAAGCCAACATGTTGAAGATTTGGACCTACTTTTTCTTCTATAAGATTCAGGGTTTCTGTTCTGATTCCAAGATTCTTGATCCATTTTGAGTTGAGTTTTGTGCATGGTGAGAGATAGGGTTAAGTTTCATTCTGTTGCATATGGATTTCCAGTTTTCCCAGCACCATTTATTGAGGAAGCTATCTTTTCTCCATTATATATTTTTGGCACCTTTGTCTAGTATGAGAAAATTGTATTTATTTGGGTTTGTGTTCATGTGCTCTATTCTGTACCACTGATCTACCTGTCTACTTTGGTAATAATATCATGCCATTTTTGTTACTATTGCTTTGTAGTGTAGTTGAAGTTCTGATATTGCGATACGCCCTGCTTCACTCTTCCTGCTAAGAATAACTTTAGCTATTCAGGGTTTCTTATTCTTCCAGATGAACTTCATGATTGCTTGCTCTATTTCTGAGAAGTACGTCATTGGGATTTTAATTGGAATTGATTGAATCTGTATAGAACTTTTGGTATTATGGTCATTCTGACAATATTAATTCTGCCTATCCAAGAACATAGGAGATCTTTCCATCTTCTAACATTTTCTTTAATTTCTTTCTTTAGTGTTCTGTATTTCTTATTGTAGAGGTCTTTCACCTCTTTTGTTAGATTGATTCCCAAATATTTAATTTTTTTCAAGGCTATTGTGAATGGGGTAATCTTCCTAACGTCTCTTTCTGAGGATTCTTCACTTATGAATAAATATGCATTAGATTTGTGAGTATTGATCTTATATCCTGCTAATTTACTAAATTCATTTATGAGTTCTAAAAGTTTTCTGGTGGAATTTTCTATTTTTTCCAAATACATATCCATGTCATCAGCAAATAGGGATAATTTGAGTTCTTCTTTTCCTGTTGGTATACATTTAATTTCTTTGGTCTGTCTACTTACTCTGGCTAGAGTTTCAAAAACAATGTTAAATAGAAGTAGTGAAAGAGGGCATTCTTGCCTTGTTCCAGTTTTTAAGCAGAATGCTTTCAGTTTTTCACCATTTAGAATGATCCTGGCCATGGGCTTAGCATAGATAGCTTTTACAATGTTAAGGAATGTTCCCACTCTCCCTATTTTTTCTAGTGTTTTGAGCCTAAAGGGATGCTTTATTTTATTAAATGATTTTTCTGCATCTATTGAAATAACCATGTTATTCTTGACTTTAAGCCAATTAATATGGTGAATTACATTTATTGATTTCCAGATGTTAAACCAAGCTTTTATCCCTGGGGTAAGACCCACTTGATCATGTGGCACTATCTTTTTAATATATTTTTGTGTGCGATTTGCTAAATTTTTGTTGAGAATTTTTTAATCAATGTTCATTAAGGATATTGGTCTGTAATTTTCTTTCCTAGGTATGTCTCTGTCTGGTTAAGGGATCAGGGTGATATTGGCTTTATAGAATGAGTTTGAGAGGGTTCACTCCTCTTCTATTTTATGAAATACTTTGAGAAGTCCTGGAATGAACTCTTCTTTAAAGGTTTTGTAGAACTCGGCTGAGAACCTATCTGGTCCCAGACTTTTCCTTTTTGGTAGACTTTTGATGATTTCTTCTATTTCATTACTTGAAATTGATCTATTTAAATTGTATATGTCCTCCTCCTTCAGTTTAGATAATTCATATATCTTTAGAAACCTGTTAATGCATTCAAGAATTTCTATTTTGTTGTATATATTTTCAAAATAGCTTCTGATTATGTTTTGTATTTCAATCATGTCTGTTGTGATATTTCCTTGTTCATTCCAAATTTTAGCAATTTGTGTTCTCTCTCTCCTTCTCTTTGTTAGCATGGCTAAGAATTTATCAATTTTCTTTATTTTTTTCAAAGAACCAACTATTTATTTTGTCAATTTTTCTATTTTTTATTCTATTGTCTATTTTTCTATTTTTTCAATTTTGTTAATTTCAGCTCTGATTTTAACTATTTCCTGCCTACTACTTCTTTTGGTGTTGATCTGTTCTTTTTCTACAGCTTTGAGCTGTAGTGTTAGGTCATTTATTTGTTGAGTTTTTTTCTTCTTTTATTGAATGGGCTCTATGACATAAATTTTCCTCTAAGTACTGCTTTCATAGTGTTCCAGAGATTTTGATATGATGTAACTTTGGTCTCATTTATGTCTAAGAAATTTTTTATTTCCATCCTAATGTCTTCTGTTATCCATTCATCATACAATAGTGTATTGTTTATTCTCCAAGTTTTGAAGTAGTTTCTAGTTGTATTCTGTCATTTCTTTCTATTTTCAATCCATTATGATCTGATAGAATACACGTAGTATCGCTATCTTCTTGTGTTTGGTAACATTATATTTGTGGCATAAAATATGGTCTATTTTAGAGAAGGATCCATGTGCTGCTAAGAAGAAAGTGTATTTGCTCTATGTTGGATGTTATATTGTACATAGGTTCCTTAAGTCTAAATTATTGATTGTGTAATTGAGACCTATGGTTTCTTTGTTTAATTTTTGTTTGGAAGATTAATCAAGTGGTGAGAAAGGTGTGTTAAAATAACTTAGTATTATTGTGTTGTGGTCTATTTGAATTCTGGAATTCAGAAAGATTTGTTTGACGTATATGGATGAGCCAAAACTTGAGGCATAGATATTTATGATTATTCTGTCTTGCTGATTTATGTTTCCCTTAAACAGTATGTAATGTCCTACTTTATCCCTTCTGACTAACTTTGGCTTGAAGTAAACATTATCTGATATGAGGATAGATACTCCAACTTTTCTACTCAGTCCATGTGCATGGTATATTTTTTCCATCCTTTCACCTTTAGTCTGTGGGTATCTTTTTCTATGAGATGAGTCTCTTTCAGGAATCATATTTTTCATGTTTCTTTTTAATCCAATCTGCCAGCCTATGTCTTTTGATTGATGAATTTAGGCCATTAACTTTCACGGTTATTATTGAGATATGATTTGTATTCCTGGTCATTTGGTTCATTTTTGTTTTTTGATATGACTTGGTTTCCCTTTTATTTGGCTATTCCTTTATGGTAGTTCCTCCCTTTACTGAATTACATCATTATTTTTTATCTCTTCCTCATGGAATATTGTGATTAGAATTTTTGGTAGCTCCAGCTCTCCTTTTGTAATTTTTTTTAGCTTTTGTTTATCATGGAAGGATTTTATTTTGTCATCAAATCTGAAGGTAAGTTTTGCTGGGTATAAGATTCTTGATTGGCATCCATTTTCTTTCAGAGCTTGAAAAATGTTATTCCAGGCCCTTCTAGCTTTTAGTGTCTGGGTGGAAAAATCTGATATCCATATTGGTTTCCTCTGAATGTAATTTGATTCTTTTCTCTCACAGTCTTTAAAATTCTGTCTTTATTTTGTATGTTAGGTATTTTCATTATAATATGCTTTGGTGTGGGTCTAATCTAATTGTGTATATTTGGAGTACTATACGCCTCTTGTACTTGATTTTCCATTTCATTTTCAGATGTGGGAAATTTTCTGATGTTATTTCATTGAATAGGTTGTTCGTTCCTTTGGTTTGTTTCTCTAAGCTTTCCTCAGTCCCACTAATTCTGGCCTTTTTATGATATCTCATAATTCCTGTAGATTCTGTTCATGATTTCTTACCATCTTCTCTGTTTGGTCAACTTTGTTTCAAGATTAAATATTTTGTCTTCAATGTCTGAAATTGTGTCTTCCAGGTGTTCTATCCTTTTGGTTATGTTTCTGTGGAGTTTTCTCCTTCATTTCAAGGATTTCTGACTGCTTTTTTTTTCATTATCTCTAACTCTTTATTGAAATGATCTTTTGCTTCCTGTATTTGCCCTTTTAACTGTTGAGTTGTGTGATCACTCAGAGCCTGCATTTGCTCTTTCAACTCATCATTTGCTTCTCTGATCCTTTTAATTATGTACATTCTGAACTCTTTCTGACATTTCTTCTGCAATGCTGTTATTGGATTATATTGATGTAGTATCTAGTTTGTTTGGGACATTTTCTTCCCTTGTTTTCTCATATTGGTCAGGTATCTACCCCTCTAGTCGAGAAAGTCTATTAACCTATAGTATCACAATAGATTTCCAACAATTCACCTCCTAGCCTTCAGTAGCCTGAAGTCTTGGAGGAACTTGATAATGCAGTGACACACAAGGAATCTGCCCCTCTAGGGGTGGTGACCTTCAGGTGGGGTATATTTTCTGCTGGTGGGAAGAGGCACCTCCACTTGCTGACTGATGGTCAGTCAAAGGGGGGATTAAACTGCAGGCTGGGACATGGCTGGTCTGGGCCTGTGTCTCTGGTTCTACCACCCTGGTTGGAAAGTCTTACCGGGTGGGGAAGACTCACCCCATGGGTACATCTCGCTCTGCAGCTCTCCTCCGAGAAGTTTCTTTCAGTCCACAAGTACTCCCTGGGCTTGGCAGCCCTCCTCTGTGATGTTCCCAGGGGTCTGGACCTACCTCCTGGGCCAGGGAGCCTCACCCTGTTATTCAGACTCTTGATGGGTAGCCCTCCACTGGGACATACCCTGGGGTTCGTAACTATCACCTCGTCTGGAGTTCTGGCCCTGCAAGGAACTCTCTCTCTGAGCAGCCCTCCTGTACAATGTTCCCTGGGGACTGGACCTACTGCCCAGGCCTGGGACCCTTGCTATGTGCTGAAACCTCTTGCTGGGCAGTGCTCCACTACAATGCTCCAAGTTGTCTGGATTCATGGCTCCAGTGGGGGAATCTCACTCAGCAACTCTACTCCATGAAGTTCACTGCATTCCAGGATTACTGACCCATCCAGGAAGTCTTTCCCAGTGGGAGAAACTCACCTGGCTGCTCTGAATTGGTCCTGAGTCTATCAATACCTCCACTTTTTGAATCCCTAGTCCTGTCAAGGACCTCCAGTCTCCCGTAGGTATCTCAGGAAGGGAGTTGCACTTCTGATGATGATGGCCATGCCCTCAGGAATAATTCAAAATGCCTGCACCAGTCTCTAAAGAAGCTGGGAAGCCCCAGCAAGGGTGCCCTGTGTCAGCACAGAGGCAAGTGCAGTTTCCCTCAGCAGTGAGGTGCAGGAGGGCAGGCTCTGTGATGGTGTCCAACCTCGATGTGGGGGTCAGGCAGGCCAACTACCTCCATGATGGTGTCCTACCTTGACATGGGGTCAGGTGGGCCAGCTAGCTCTGCCCAATAGCTTCTGACCTTGGTGTGGGCATCAGGGGACCCAAACTTTATTTCTTTACATGTGCCACATGAAACAGAACTTGCTGAGCCACATCCGAGGCAGGGGGGGATGCCTGACTGAGGTTTCCATCCAGGAGCCAGCTCCTCTTGCTCTTGAACTGAGCCTGGGATGAGCAGAGTTGAAGGTAGTGGGGGGTTTTGGGAATTCATTCAGGACCTGGGGTTTAAAATTCTTTTTACCCAGAGACAGATGTGTGTGTCATAAGCCATTTCACATGTTGATCATGAATTTTTGTGTGGAACCAAGCTTTTGGTTTATAAGTTGATGAGTGAAATTATTGACGTAAAAGCCAATGTACAGGGCTGGTTTTGTGGCTCAGTAGTAGAGTACTTGCCTAGCATGTATGAGGCACTGGGTTCAATTCTCAGCACCACATATCAATAAATAAAATAAAGGTCCAGGAACAACTAAAATATATCTAAAAACCCAAAGTACACTGCATTCCACCACTGTGTGTGTTCAGGATTGCACATAGTATAGTCACTTTTCTATATGATAAGGGCAGCTCAGTAAACCTTGAGAGAGAAATTTGACTCAGTCACATCAGGGATCCTGAAAGCTGCAGATGACACAAGATCTTTTACAAGTGACCTGTCATGATCACTGCACATGCTGTCCCTGGTACCTGAGGCAGAAGGCACACAATGTGCTTCCCCAGTCATCAGTGTCATCACTTTGAAGCATAAAAGTGGCAGACTGACCCCATTACCAAAAGGGTCACTCAACATAGTGCTGATCACTCTTACTGTGAAAAATGAGCTTTGCTGGTGGGAACATTCTCTTCCTGGAGTCTCTAAATACTGTATGTAGGATAAAACTGAATGTTGAACTGCCTTCATAAAATGAATTTATATTTTCGGACCTAGGAAGAACAGAAGACAGCATACTGTCTGATAACATGGTCAAGCCCAGCCCCCAGATCTGGAGGCAATTTTTTCTTTTGGTGGACTTGGGATCTCCATTTGTCTACACTGTCCTCTTCACAGTGGACTGTTTTCATTTTAGACCTACAGTAGATTGTGTTTCTATTTGTCATGGTGTGATACTTTTTTGTACAGTCATTTTTAAGCTCTTCTATGGCATTAGAGACAGTAGGCTACAGCTATCAATGTAACTGTAGCTGCAATTTTTTGTGCAGGACTGAGAAACACAGTGCATTACATATTGTGGAATCATTGTTGCTAAGTAACTATTGCCTGTTTATTGACACAAAAGTTAAATGCCTGAAGAAGTTGCAGTGGCTGTATCATGTGTGAAAGCATCCATTTCTCCTCACAGGTTGTCTTTCTACTGCATATTTTGTTTTAAAAATTAAACTGCAGTGTTTCCTGGAATGTATATTTAGTTGGCTTAACAGTAAAATAAGTGAGCCATGTTGAACACTCTAATAAACATAATTTCTTACTGAACATTGGCAAGTAGGGTAGCTGAGATTGATAAGTACATTATGTATAGGAGATCATGTGACAAGTTGATTCAATCAAGTGAATATCTGCCATTTTTGGATTGTCACATTAAACACCAATAAATTAAAGCCCCCAAATTATTTATTTTCACCTATTTCTCATTTTAGAAATGTCCACTTCATGTTACTTGATATTTGTATATGAATACACTTACCTACTTTAGGTTGTGCTTCAGTTTAGTTCAAACTTAACCATATGAGTCCATTTAAAGATGAAAAGTCCTGCTTGGCTTAAATATATTTTTATAAACAAGGATAATACTTCATTGGGGAACTGTTCGTTTCATTTGGGGGCTGTTTCAGTAACATTCACTGGAACATTCAATAACATTCAGCTAAAAATCATCATGTCTTTTGAAATAAGCTATGAGAAACTAAAATTAGAGAAATGAGAACTTAAGAGGATTTTTGTGTTAAAAGTATTATGAGGAATTATCTATTTATCAGAGATGCTAAATATTACAATTTTAACTATGCATCTCCTTAAACATCATAAACACACTTTGGTGTTGGTAAAAGTGTTTTTAAACCTTTGTGTTTACTTGTAAGGAACATTGCTTAGTGCATCTTACAAACTAAGTTTTAATTGGTATATTTTGAAATGGTCATGTAAAGTTTTGCCTTATATATCATGAAAATAGTCATAGCTTAATTATTTCCTGACATTTACTGTAAAACATTCAGGGGTCCTACCATTTCTGTTCAGGAAATCTTGTAGTTTATTGTCATTAACAATATTAGATGAATTTCAAATATTTTATTTAACTTAATTTGTGAATAGTGATTGTGGCATATTTGGGGTTATTATTTTAATATTTTATGATATTGAAATTTTCATTTCAAAAATTATGAAAGAAAGAGATTCATGTGTAATGGTGAATATTAGACCACTACTGTTTTTCATAGTTGTAAATTGGTTTTATATTAAACCCTATAGCCTAATAAACTGCTGTTATTTCTAACTGACAGGTATTAATATTGTACTTTGCAAGCTACAAATATTATTTGGAAATTGCTCCATTTTGTTTTTAAATTTGTAATAACAGAATCTCCATGTTGTATAAAATGAGATTTTGTTGGGTCATACTTCTTTTTTGGGGAAGATGACTATGCAAAGTGGGATAATTTTCTTTTATGATTCCTTTGTAAGGCCATGAAGTCACTGTATCAAAATTCAGAGCTGCTTTTTATTAGTGCTAAACAATTATTTATTAATCTCTTCTGTCATTTTATATAGCAGCACTCTTAAATTTGCCATTCCATGGGGTATGTAATTGATTTGTTGCAATTTTGGTCTATTGTTATCTGTAAGTTTAATTCTTATATACTAATGGTGAAGGAATACATCCAGTTGCTACATAAAATTCTTGTTCCTAGGATGTTCTGAGGATGTTTCTTCATTTCATCGAGAGATTTGACAATAAAACAAATGTTTGTTGGAGTTGTTCTTATTTTTTTATTGATACTTGAACATCATTCATGTCCTGAAAACTACAGTGAAGATAATTTAAACTCAAAAATATTTGAACCTGTAATACTTACAAATCCTCTTAAACTGACAAGGTTCTTAAAGGTAAGAGAAGATGTCTCCCCAAGCAGTGTTGGTAATACACACAGAATGTCACTATTGGTGTCACTATGGGTGAAGAGTGGTTGTTTTCTGAGGCTTTATCAAATTAGGTTTGAAATACTACTTATTATGTTATAATTATCTATTAGAATTGGAACAAATCATATGGATATTTTTCTTTACTTGTCTATGATGTTTAAGTGGCAACATCTTAACAGTTAGCCAGTGTACAGTTCAGTGGCATTAGTGAAATTCACAAAGTTGTACATCCTTTGCCACTATTTCCATAGACTTTCATCATTCCAAACAGAAATTGTAGTTATTTTTTAAAACACATTTTCCCTGGTCTCCCCAGTCCTAGTACTTTAACCTACTCTCTATTTCTATGACTTTGCTTATTCTGTATATTTCTTGTAAGAGGAGTCATAATGTATCTTTCTGTCATATCTGGCTTACTTCGTTTGGCATATTTTTGTGACTCCTTCATGTTTAGCATAAATGCAAACTTCATTTCTTTTGTGAATGAATAATTCTCTATTATGAATATATGCATTTTCTTTATCCATTCATCTATAGAGTGACACTGGGTCATTTCTACCTTTTAACTGTTGTGCATAATGCTTATATGAAATGTTGATGTACAAATATCTATATAAGTATCTGTTTTAAATTCTTTGGGGTATAACATATACACTCAGGAGTGGAATAAAATTCTTTTTAACTTCATGTGGAGTCAGCAAATTGTTTCTATAGAACTTTTACTATTGTACATTCCCAGTAGAAATGCACAAGGATTTCAGTTTTTCATCCTCACTAATACTTATTATTGTCTCTTATTTATAAATTTCATCCTAATAGGGGTGAGGTTGTATTACAGTGTAAATTTAATATACCTTTACCTAAAGTTTACTGACTTTGGGCATCTTTTCATGTATATTTTGGCCATTTGCATATCTGCTTTAAGGACGTATCTTTATGTACTTTGCATATTTTAAAAGTAGGGTTGTCTTTTGGTTGTTGAATTGTTAGAATTCTTTATGGATCCTGTATATCATACCATTATATGGTATGTTGTTTGTAACGATTTCCTCTTATTCTGTGGGTTTTTTTTTTTTTTCACTTTCTTGAAGGTACCCTTGTGATGCACAAATATTATTAATATTAAAGAAGTCCAACTTATCTTTTTTTTAATTTTTTTGCCTGTGGATTTGGTGTCATATATAAGAAATTATTGCCAGTTTCTCCAGATCATAAATATTTACCCCTACATTTTCTTTTAAGGTGTTTATAATTTTAGCTCTTACATTTAAGGCCATCATCCATTTTGAGTTAATTTTTGTTTGTGGTATAAAAATAGGGTTCAACTTCATTTATTTTTTTGTTACTAGGATTTGAACCCAGGGGTTCTTCACCACTGAACCTCATCCCAGTCCAAGCCGTCTTTTATATTTTATTTAGAGACAGACTCTCACTGAGTTGCTTAGAGTTTTCCTAAACTGCTATGCTGGCTTTAAACTTGAAATCCTCCTGTTCCAGCTTCCCAATCTGCAGGAATTACAGGCATGCACTACTGTACCCAACCCAAAATCATTCTTTTGCATATGAATATCCATTTTTCCATAACCATTTGCTTCAACAATTTGTTGAAAAGACTGTCCTTTTCCATTGAATGATATTAACACCCTTGTCAAAAATAGTTGACCACAGCTGTAAGTCAATTATTTGTCAAAAATATTTAACCAGTTGTAAGGGTTTCTTTATGGGCTCTCAGTTCTCTACCATTAGTCTTGTATTTCTGTATGTCTGTCTATACAGATAGTACCAGTGTGTTGATTACAATAACTTTATAGAAACTTTGAAATCAGGAAGTACGGGTTTTCCAAATTTGCTCTTTTTCAAGGTTGTTATATTTATTCTGTGTCCCTTGATATTCCCTTTGAATATTGGAGTAAAATTTTCTATTCCTCAAAATATAAAAATGACAGAAAATACCATTGGAACTTTGATAAGGATTGCACTGAATTTGAATCTGTAGATCACTTTAGGTAGTATAATTATCTTAACAATATTAAGTTTTCCAGGCTGTGAACATAATCTGTCTTTCCATATATTTAGTGTGATTTCTTTGAGCAACACTTTACATTTTCAGTGAACAGGTCTTCTACCTCATTGATTAAATTTATTCCTAAGTATTTTACTGATTTTGATGTTATTGTAGGTGGAATAGTTTTCTTAATTTGGTTTGGGAATTTTTCATTGCCTGCATATGGAAATGTGTTTTGTCCCATGCTGCTGTATTTGTTTATTAGGTTTAAAAGACTTTTTGTGAATTCTTTAGAATTTGGTACATTGAAGATTATGTCATCTGCAAGGAGAGATAGTTAACTTCTTACTTTCTACTATGGATTCCTTTTCTTTATCTTGCCTAATTGCTCTGTCTAGATTTTATAAACAAGGATATCCTTGACTTGTTTCTGATCTTGGGAAAACAACTTTTGCTTTTATCATTGATTATGTCATTAGCTATGGCTTTCTTTTTTAACATGCTGATTAAATTTTCTTCTGTTCCTAGTGTACTGGATATTTTTATTGTGAAAGAGTATTGGGCTTTTCCAAATACTTTTATTCATCAGTAGTAGTGGTCATGTTTTCTTAACTGTTGATGTGTATTATCTTGAATTGATTTTCATGTTAAACCACTCTCACATTCCTGGAGAAAATCCCATTTGGTTGTGATATATATAGGTTTAATATCCCTTATCAAAATGGTCAGAATGGCAGTTTTTCTGATTTCAGTGCTGTTTGAATTTTACAATATTTGTGCATGCTTTACTAGTTGGCCAACCCTACTCCAAAAATATATATGAAATATTTTGAAATCCAAAATATTTGTAGCATCATTTGCTCAAAAAATTTCAGATTTCAAATTATTTCATATTTTTTGACTGGGGATTTAATGTGATTGGACTTGACTTCTTTGGACATACTGATAAATTCAATCTGCTATGATTTTGTTGAGGATTTTGGCCTTTCTTTATAAGGGTTATGAACTGTAGTTCTTTTCTTGTACAGTCTGTCTAGGTTTGGTATAAGGATATTGCTGACATTGTAGAATGAATTAGAAAATATTTTCTCCAAATCTTTTGGAATATTTTGAGGGTTGATGTTCATTCTTCTTTAAATGTTTGTTAGAATATCAGTAGAGTAATCTGGTCCTAGGCATTCTTTGTTGGGTCATTCTGTTAATGGTATATTCCCCTTTCTTGTAATAATTCTTTTCAGATTTTTATTACTTCTCAAATCAGTTTTGGCAGTCTGTTTTTCTAGGAATTTATCCACTTTGTTTTTGTTAAGCAGTTTGTTGGCATACAGTTGCTCATGCTCTTCTCCTCTAATTCTTTTGTTTCTGTACATTCAGTAGTAATGTTTCTCTTTCATTTCTTATTTTAGTAATTCAAATCTCTTTTTCCCCTCAATCCAACAAAGTGTGTTCAGGAGATTATTTCACATGTACTTCAGAATATTTTGTGTTTACCTCTCGTTCTGTGAAGAATATTATTAATCTAATCAATAGAACCAACTTTTGGTTTTCCTGAGTCTCCCTTCTTTATCAGTAAACTTTATTATTTTCTTTCTTCTCCTAGGTGTGTTTGATTGTTTGCTTGTTTGTTTATTTATTTATTTCCTGAAATGTAGAGTTACATATTTGATTTGACATCTTTCTTTTTCAGTGTAAGCATTTGAAGCTATAATTCTTTCTCCCACCACTGTTTTCAGACTATTCCATATATATGTGTAAATATATTGTTTTTTTTTTCTTTTGATTCAAAGAATTTTCTAATGCCTGCTATGATTTCTTCTGTAACTCTTGGTTAAGAGCATGTTGTAGCTGAGTAAGGTGCTGCATACCTGTAATTCCAATGTCTTGGAGGGCTGAGACAGAGGATCAGGAGTTCAAAGCAGCCTCATCAAAAGCGAGGCACAGGCAACTCAGTGAGACTCTATCTAAGTAAAATACAAATTAGGACTGGGGATGAGGCTCAGTGTTCCCGTGCCCCTGAGTTGTGTATATTTTTGAGTTTTCCTTTTCCTATTTTATTGATATCTAGTTTTGTTCCATTGTGATAGGAAAGACATTTGCATGATTTCAGTTCTTCAAAAATGATTGATAGTTATTTTGTGACTCAACATAGTATATTCTGGAGAATGTTTTGCATGTACTTGAGAATATTTTGTGTTTCCTTCTCATTCTGTGAAGAATGTTGTTGGGTAGAGATTTGTACATGTTTCTTGTGTCTGATTAATAGTGTTCAGTTCATCTAAGTATTTATTGATCTTCTGCAAGGCTATCCTACCCTTTATCATAAGTGGACTATTGAAATCTCTAAATGTTACATAACTGTTTCTCCTTTCAGTCTGTCAATGTTTACTTTAATTTGGACTTCTTATATTGGGTGCATATATAATCATATTGGTTCTCTATCATCTTAAAATAGTGAACATTTATCTATATATAATGTCCTTCATATCCTTAATTTTTCTTAGTCTATTTTTTTCCACACAAAAGTAAGGTCACCCTGTTCCACTTTTGGTTACTATTTGGTTGGAATATGTTTTTCTATTCTTTTACTTTCAACCTCTGTGTGTGTGTGTGTGTGTGTCTAAACTGAGTCTCTTATGTATAGTATATTGATGCACTATTTTAAAATCATCCTTCAAATCTCTGCATTTTTACTTTAGACTTGTAAACATTTAAAATTAAAATAATTACTGATAAGGAAGGACTTAGTTCTGCCAATTAATTATATTTTTTTGTCTCAGATGGCTTTTGTGCTTTGAGTCCTCTGATATTTCCTTGGTTTTCAGTTAGATTTTTTGTAGGTTACCATTTTGATTCTATGCTTTTTTGTGTGTGTTTTAGTTATTTTGATTTTGTGTAGTTTCAAAACATTTATCTTTTAATTTATTATTTCTAATGTAATTGGTTCTGTTTTTTTAATATTTAACATAGATTCTTTAATTGATTATATTTTTCATTAACAAGGTCATCCATATAAAAATAGTAAGAGGCAATAGAAACTCATGAGTGGGCTACTGAGAAAACTGTGTGTGCATGTGTTTGTTTGTAATGCATATTATGAAATATATATAGCAAACTTGAAATCTCCAAAGGTTTAGTGCATTACTGTAGATTTAAGGAGCATTACAGTATACTCCCCTATTTCCTGTTCAATTCACAACAGGAAATTTTTATCTGACATTAAGTTTAGATTCTGGGTTTAGTTCAACAGGAGATTCCCTCAGTTATCATGATTCTTAGCTGAAGTCAAAAGTTTCCATCACTGATCTAGAAAATTCACTCAACTCACCAATTTTCTATTAGAATAAGATGGAAAGACTATGACTAAGTTAGTAAATATAAAGTTGCTTGAATTTTTTATCTTTTTAATATTTATTTATTTTTTTAATAAAGACACGTCTCACTGAGTTGCTTTGTGCCTTACTTTGCTGAGGCTGGGTTTAAACTCATTGTTCTCCTGCCTCAGCCACCCCAGATGCTGGGATTATAGGCATGCACCACTATGCCTGGGTAAATTTTTGATCTTTGGTGTTGAGGAAGACTTTTCATTGGCAGCTTCTAAGAGAAATGAGAAAATTAACTACTGGAAGATTTCAATTGTGTTACTACTTCAGATAATATATATAGGAACTAGATTACAGATACACATTTGTTAGAGGGAGGCAGAGAGATAAATAGAAGGGACTTGGATAGAGACAATAATGGCTGTTTCCACCTTAGCCCTGTTGCAGATGAGATCCCTGGATAGCTCATAAAGATGAGCATGAAGATGTGCCTGGTGACTGGATGATAATATAGTACTTTATAGGAACTAAGAAAAGCTTTGCATCTGCCATTGGTCTTGCATATTTAGAAAAGGATGGCTACATTGTGCTCAGGTTGGAACATGAAATTCTAGTGATTACAGACTTGGGACTCTTTGAGTCTTTCTTGGAACAGTGCTGATTAAAAGAGTCACAAAATCTTCAGTCATTTTCCCCAGTTGTACTGACACTAACTCCATTTGTATAGCTTTCATAATGTATACTTTCCTGTGTGTGTATGCAGCAGAGGTTGTCAGATAATGAATGGATGATATGTCAAGTGTAGACTTCATACTCCTCTGGATGATTTTTGTACATAGTTTTTCTTGAAACACTGAAAATCAGCAAAAGATCACTTTGGGCCCACTCTAGTCATCTTGCTTTTCTAAGACTCCTAGCCAATCATTCCTTCATTACTTTTCCATTATCTGGGATCTCCATATTTCCTTTGAATATATAATCTGTTGACACCAATTCTACATTACTATCTCATATGGTGATGATTTATAGGCTGTGCTCTCAGTGAAGGGAAATCACATCATACTGATTTTTGTGTTCTTACTATGTTTATTCTCTCACCTATTCTTTAACCTTTCTCTTTTTCAGATTGCTCTTTTCTTCTGTTCTTCTCTTTACTACTCTCTTTCTTCATGTCTCCATTTAATTATTTCTTCCAGGACTTCCCTGATCCATGACCTACTCTGTCATAGACTGGGTTACATGCCCTGCCATTTTACTACCTTCATCCCATTATTATTCTCATGCTTAAACCTGTGGTAACATTATTCACATTTTGTTTGCCTCACTTAAATAATAAGCCTCAGGAAGGAAAGTATTATGTCTCACTCATTTGTCCCTAGTACCTGATACATGTTAGAAAATTGGTAGCATGTGCTGATTGAATGAAGACACACCTACATGAAGAAATCTGGGTCCTATGTAAAATTTGTCAGTTGCATTAAATTATCTTGTCTCTATCTCATGGAACCAAAGACAATTGCAAGAGTTAGAAATTGGTTAGAAGTAGAAGATAAACTTTACTAACAGGTCAAAATGTGCAACTTTAGAAACTTAAGAACTAACCCATAATCAAGATATTCTCAG
>NW_027632389.1:8347838-8353227 GCF_902686455.1 Sciurus vulgaris
TTTAAAAACGGGAAGAAGACAGGGATGTCCTGTTTCAAAACTTCTATTCAACATTGTCCTGGAAACTCTAGCCAGAGCAATTAGGCAGACTAAAGAAATTAAAGGGATACAAAAAGGAAAAGAGGAACTTAAGGTGTCACTATTTGCGAATGACAGGATTCTATATTTAGGGGATCCAAAAACCTCCTCCAGAAAACTTCTAGACCTCATCAATGAATTCAGCACAATAGGAGGCTATAAAATCAACACGCATAAGTCTACAGCATTTTTATACGCAAGCGATGAAACAGCTGAAAGAGAAATGAGGAAAACAACTCCATTTGCAATAGCCTCAAAAAAAAAAAATAAAATACTTGGGCATCAATCTAACCAAAGAAGTAAAAGACCTCTACAATGAAAACTACAAAACACTGAAGAAAGAAATTAAGGAAGACCTTAGAAGATGGAAATATCTCCCATGTTCTTGGATATGGAGAATTAATATTGTCAAAATGGCCATACTACCAAAAGTGCTATACAGATTCAATGAAATTCTAATTAAAATCCCAATGACGTACCTTACAGAAATAGAGCAAGCAATCATGAAATTCATGTGGAAGTATAAGAAATCCAGGATAGCTAAAGCAATCCTTAGCAGGAAGAATGAAGCAGAGGATATTGCAGTACCAGAACTTCAACTATACTACAAAGCAATAGTAACAAAAACAGCATAGTATTGGCACCAAAATAGACAGGTAGATGAATGGTTCAGAATAGAGGACACAGACACAAACCCAAATAAATACAATTTTCTCATACTAGACAAAGGGGCCAAAAATATGCAATGGAGAAAAGATAGCCTCTTCAACAAATGGTGCTGGGAAAACTGGAAATCCATATGCAACAGAATGAAACTAAACCTCTTTCTCTCACCCTGCACAAAACTCAACTCACAATGGATCAAGGACCTTGAAATCAGACCAGAAGCCCTGCATCTTATAGAAGAAAAAGTAGGTCCACATCTTCACCTTTTTGGCTTAGGATCAAACTTCCTTAACAGGACTCCCATAGCACATGAAATAAAAGCAAGAATCAATATCTGGGATAGATTCAAACTAAATAGCTTTCTCTCAGCAAAGGAAACTATCAGCAATGTGAAGAGAGAGCCTGCAGAGTGGGTGAATATCTTTGCCACTCATACTTCAGATAGAGCACTAATTTCCAGAATATATAAAGAACCCAAAAAACTCTACACCAAGAATACAAATAAGCCAATCAACAAATGGGCTAAGAAAATGAACAGACACTTCACAGAAGAAGATGTGCAAGCAATCAACAAACATATAAAAAATGTTCAACATCTTTAGTAATAAGAGAACTGTAAATCAAAACTACACTAAGATTCCATCTCACCCCAATTAGAATGGCAATTATCAAGAATACAGGCAACAATAGGTGTTGGCGAGGATGTGGGGAAAAAGGTCCACTCATACACTGCTAGTGGGACTGCAAATTAGTGCAGCCACTCTGGAAAGCAGTGTGGAGATTCCTTAGAAAACTTGGAATGGACCTACCATTTGACCCAGCTATCCCACTCCTCGGCCTATACCCAAAGGACTTAACATCAGCATACTACAGATATACAGCCACATCAATGTTCATAGTGGCTCATTTCACAATAGCCAGACTATGGAACCACCCTAGATGCCCTTCAATTGATGAATGGATAAAGAAACTGTGATATATATATATATATATATATATATATATATATATATATATACAATAGAATATTACTCTGCTATAAAGAACAATAAAATTATGACATTTGCAGGCAAATGGATGAAATTGGAAAATATAATGTTAAGTGAAATAAGCCAATTTCAAAATCCAAAAGATGAATGATCTCACTGATAAGTGGCTGATGACACTTAATGGGGGGTGGTAGGGGGACAAGAATGGAGGAAAGAGGGACTGTATAGAATGAAAAAAGAGGTGGTAAGGGTGGGAGGGAATGAAAAAATAATGGAATGAATCAAACATCATTACTCTATATAAATATATGAATATGGAAATGATATGGTGTTACTCCATGTGCAATCTGAAACAACATGTATCCCATTTGTTTACAATAAAAATTTAAATAAAAGAATGTTAGTTAAAATTATGGTGGTTTATGTAAATCAGAAAATGTAAAAAAATTCAAAAATTGCATGTATGATGAGATTACTACTGTGCCATCTGATGAGGTACTTTTTGAGCAAAAGGTCTCAAACATATTCAGCTATAGTGCTGCTGAAAACTTGTGGTGTAAAGAAATATAGAGATATGTGACCTGATTAGACTCACTGTCACCACATTGATTCTCAGAGCTGCCTGGGACACCTAACTCTCTCCTGAAAACCCTACACAGTTGCCACTGGAAACTAATGTTAGGAAGTTCATCTAGGTGTGCCTAACCTGTCCTGCCCCCATGGAAGGTGCCATACCAATAATAATGGCACTGGATATTGCAGAATCCAAGTCATCTTGAGGGTATTCCCCTAAATATTCATAATTGAAATGAACATTCCCATGGGAATGAGTGTGTTAATGTTGTGGGCATTGAGCCCTGACCCTGACCACAGGGATTTTACCATCCAGGGTGAATATTCACAAGTGAACTTTTGTCTTCTGGCTGGTCCTCTAGTATTGTAAGGGAATTAAAGGGCACCAGAATATGCTGCCAGCCACTGCTGCAATTCTCTGAGTGTTTTTCTTTCTCTCCCTGCTATCTGAATCCCCTCAGCAGGACCCCACTAGGAAGTTCCTTCATCAGCACTGTTGAAGGTCATATGTTGATATGCTTCTTGTTAACACTAGGAGGAAACTAGAGCCCTGGTACCCTTACTGTCATTACTTCTTGTTGAGGCTGATACTGCACTGGCTAGAAAATCCTAGGAGACTGTGGACCATGTCAGACATGCCCAAGAGTGTGTGCCAGCCTTCAACTCAGCACCTAGCCCAATGTGCCCAGAAGGAATGGCTGCAAAATTAAAAATCAATTAGCCAAGGGTGTACTGAACTGAAATTGTGATTCCCAGATGGACATGGCACACCATGGCTGGGAGGACTTTAGGCATATTTGTTACCAGTCTAAGTTCAGTTTAGCAAGGGAAATGGTCTTTCAGAAAATGGTCTTAGTTATGGAAGTGGCCCATTCCACATATCAAGACAGGAGGATGAGGCCTGGCTCCCATTAGCTTACACTTCATGGAGGAATGTGGAGCTGCTGGTCCCTACATGTTCCATTATGTGTTGTACCTCTTGGCTGTATTCCCTGTTCTTACCCCACATCCATTTTTCTCATCATCATGGGCAAGATGGCTGTGTACTGGACATCCATGAAATCCTGGGTATGTGCCTTAAACTTCCTAGTCAATCTTTCAGGATAAACATTTCTTCAATTTCAAAAATGGAGCAATGTGGTCTCTGATAGTCACATAATTACTGACATGGCCTGGTTCACTCCCATAATGCCCTCAGTGTAATCTCTTACACTCACATAATATCCTCACTGTGGCCTCTCACACTGATATGCTTCATTATTCTGGCCTCTGACATTCACATAATATCCTTACTTGGCCTCTGACACTCACATAACACCCTCACCATGCTCTATCACACATAGAATTTTCACTGACTTCTGACACTCAACTAATTCCCTCACTGGGGACTCTCATGCTCACATGTTATGCTCAATGTGGAATCTGACACTCACATAATGCCCTACATGCCTGTTGACATTCACATAATAACCTCACTTGGCCTCTCACTCTCACAAAATATCCTCACTCTTATGTTGATATTCATACAATATCATCACTGTGACCTTGACAGTCACGTAATATCACTATGGTCCCTGTCATTGACAAAATATACGCACTATGGCATCTGATGTTCTCAAATATATTTACAATGTTCACTTATATTCATATATTTATTCAGAATAGCCCCTGAGATTGAAATTTTTTTCCTCTGGCCTGTGATATTTAAATATCTCCTCATTTACAAAATGTTTTTCACATATTACACTCACTGCCACATGAGTTCCTCACATAATAGACTCAGACATCAAACACTCATACCATGCTGTGGCCTCTGACACAGAATGTCCTCAATTGGTCTCTGAAACTTACATAATTCCTTCATTATTACCACTGACACATTATATCCGCATTGTGACCTCAGACACTCAGATAATACCAAAATTGTGGGTTCCTACACATGTATTATACTCAATTAGGTCTTTTAATCTTTCATAATACCTTGAATGTAGACTATGACACTGATATAATGTCCTCACTTGGTGTCTGACACATATTATTCTGAATTTTATATTGATATAATATGTTCACTGTAGCCTATGACTCTCATACAATTTGCTCGCTGTTTTCTTTGACACTCACATATTACTGTTCTGGAACTTCTGATATAAAATCATCAGAGTGACCTGTAAAACACAAAAATATCCTAACTTGGTCTCTGACACTGATATAATATTTTCACTGTGACCTCTGATCCTCACATATTATACTCTGAGACCTTTGACACATAATTACCTCAGTATGACCACACTCACATAATACCCTCAGTGTGACCACAGGCACTCAAATAATGTCTTAAATATAATCATTGTCACTGATAAAATATCCTAATGTGACCTCTGATTCTCAAAAGATGCATTCACTGTGAAATGCATTCACTGTGATTTCTCACATTCATATAATATCCTCAGTGTGACCTCAGATACTAAAATAACACCTGCGTGTGCTGTCTGACACATAATACCAAAAATGTGGCCTCTGACACTCAGAATATTCTCATTGGGGCTTCTGACACTCACCTAATACCTTCACTGTGCCTATTGTCCATCACATAATATCTTCATTCTGCCCTCTGACAATTACAAAATATTCTCAGTGTGGCAGTCTCTGAGAATATTTTCACCAGACCTCTGACATTATATAATTTATTCACTGTGACTCAAACACTCCCATAATACCCTCATGTGGCCTCTGGCATTCACATAATATTCTCATTTGTCCTCTGATACTGACATAATATCCTTACTGTTCTTGTGTCACTCACATAATACCCTAACTGTGGACTCTGTTCACACACAAAAAATTCTCACTATGGCCTCAGGCACTCACATATTATTGTCACATGGCCTCTGTCACCCACAAAATATTCTCACTGTGACCTCTGACATGAAAACAGGATAGTCAGTATAATCTCAGACATATAGAAGTCTCCTGTGGCCACTGACACTCAACATAATACCCTCATTTTATCCTGTGCCATTCACATAATATTTTACTTGGCTTCTGACATTCACATAATACTCTCATTCTGACCTCTGACATAA